>NW_027514541.1:900000-980062 GCF_048772815.1 Callospermophilus lateralis | reverse complement strand
AGTCAAAACACACATGGACCTCACATTGTAGACCTCATTGGCCTGGCTTCATGTGACCTTTTACCCACTCTTTGGGAAGCCTTGCCTGTGAGAGTTCTTCAGAGTTTTCATTGAAATGAGATTTCTCACCATTTAATGGTTCCTGTATAAATTGAATCCCACAGTGCCTCCAAGGTCATTATTGAAAAATATCTAGATAAATATCATGAATTTTTTGAAATTACCATGACCAGGTGGCACTGGAGAACCTTTGGATGTCCTGTTGCTGATGCTGATTGTACCAGACAGTGCCTTGATTGACTGGGTTTCATGAAAATGGTGTAGAACATAGATGCCAGAAAGTTGGAGCCTGCAGACTAGTGGGCCTAGAGCAGTGGAGTGTAGGTGTGTGAAAAAACATCTGTGGTGGGGCCACGTGGATCTGCCATTGGCTTAGAAATGACTTGTGACTGACATGGTACAGCCAGCACACCCTTCTATGTAAAGGCATCTTGTAATATGGAGATGATTCTGCCAATGGTCAGAATTAGGTTGCTATTGTCAAGTTGAAAATCTATCTGGGATTGAAGCCTCACTGGTGCATTTTCCTGCAGACCCTCACGCAGCACACGTGAGAGTACATCCTCCAGGACTGTGTCCCAGTTGAACTCCTTGTATTCGTGAAGCCAATACCAAAACTCATAGTGAAGCATTAAGAAACACCATGAAAGTGGAGGATGACCAAATGGCTTTACAGACAACACGGTTAGATACTTAGACAACAGTTGCCAAGTTTACCTACAAAGAGAGAATTCAGCACTGCTGTCTCATGTTCACTAGAAAATAAGGAACCATGTCATCCAGGTCACATAGATGGAGACCCAGCATTGATGGTCTCACTACAAAGGAAGCTAAAGCTCCTGACAACAAGATGTATTTCAACTGCCCAACCTCAGAGGCAGTTTCTCAAAAAGTCATTAGGCCAGCAGAGCTCCATGTTTGTGGAGTGTTTACCCTCTCCCTTTTTGTAAACTGTTCTACCTCCTACAAGTTTGTGAACTCCTGAGCATTTTCCTTTCCACATATGTATTCACAGATTTTCTAACTCTTCTCCACTAATTGTGTCTTATTTGGGGCGAAGGTAATGTCAAAGCATTGTTCTGGATGAGAGTGGGAAGATTTTTGTGTAGCACATATTTGCATACACATTAGATTCATTTTCCTATTTTTCATTTGAAATACTGAATCCCTGACACTAACCCATACCCTACTAGACTCTGACTACTAATCCTAATATGATGGAGAAAAAGAAACTTAACAGAATAGAAATACAGGCCTTTCATAGGAGGATGGTGTATACTTGGACTTGCCTTTGGCTTTATCAAGGGTATGTGTCATAAATCTAGTCAACTTTTCATTGTAATCCTTCTCCATGAGTTTTTAAAATTAACACATATGTAAATTTCTGTCTCCCTTTCTCTGTAGCCTACTTCATCACATGTATTTTTTTAATGTCATCTTTAGAATTCTACCTGGTATCACATGTACATTCTTGTGAGCTTGCTTATTTTGGAAGATACAAATTGTGAGAAGAGATCACTCCCTCTAAATACTAATGGAACTGGAAATTCAACCTATGGGTGAATTTCCTAGATGAACAGTATTATGCATAAATAAATGTTCAGTAAAATGAATATTTTTCAATATTGGATGATATATATTTCATGATGTATTTCGAATGGCATATATATTGCTACATTTTAATGTCTGTGTATGTGAGTATCTATCTAATTATCTATCTATCTATCTATCTATCTATATAGATATAGATATCTACTGTTAAGATTTTCCAAATATGAAATATATGTGTCTTATTATCCACTCCTAAATTCACTCATGTGTGTGTATGTAGATTTATAATCAAATTTTTACAAAATTAATTCTTAGATATATTCATCCACCTTAAATACATATTTATTTCCTAGTACTGAAAACTAAATTCGGTGAATGGTGCATACAAATCGTAATATTTCCACAGTGACTGACCCAGTTTCACATCAATGCAAGTAGACACCTATGGGACCATGATGTGTATTTTGAAGTTCATTTTATTCAACACTGATACATTACTATTTCTGCAATTTATGGACATTATAGGATATATCCTTTCATTAACAATTTCACAAATTTATAGGCATTTGGTTCACTTTCAATCACTTCCTACTTCAGAACACAAGTATTCCTCCATGTTTCCTTGACTGTTCTTTTCATAGATTCTTTCCAAACACATTATTTTTGATTTCCATAATCATTTTTGAAGCAAAACTCAGACACTCTTCATGATAAACCATAATGCTAATATTACCATTAGATGTATAACTGGTTAGAATGAATTTATGTATATCAATATAAAATTTCCTATATATTTTCAGATATCAATTCAATCCATTATTTAAAGTTTGAACCAGTTATATTATTTATTCACAGTATGGTCTATTAAGGCATCATCTCTATATTCATAGACCGATGGTATACCTATTTGTATCCCCATACTAATTTATAAGTCTTTAAAATATTGCTTTAAGAATTGGTGGAAGAAATACTCTAGTCACCTGATATATATACACATTTCATCACAGTAATATTCCTGACACAAAATGAAACGGACACACTTATGATTGTACCTAAGCCTATATTGAAAGTGAGCATGTATTACTAAAAACATCCAAGTCCTGATTCACTAATGATCTCAAATATCATTCCTATTGGTGACTACATATTTGTTTTTTCCTAAGATTAAATATTGAAACTGAACCCTGTTAAAAATGTCTTATCCTATCACTCACTTTGTACTTTGCCTGATTTCCTAATGTCTCTATTGATATCTGATTTCCTACACATTTTCCCCAGTTCATCACTGTGACTGACTCTTCAAATATGCTGACATTTACATTCACTCTCTAACAAAAACCCTATATCTAATGAACTTTTGGTGCAACTCCTCGACTCACTGAAATGGGTTCTTCAAAGCCCTGCAGAAGGTAGCCCATAGGTGCTTGGGTTTTCTCATGACCCCAATTCACATAAAGAATCTTTGCCCTACAGAGAGTAGGCCTCAAATTGGAGAAGTAGAGCAGTATTAATGGCAGGCCTATTTGATCACACCTGGTTCACAGGAAGGGTTTCCAGGCCACACTGACTTTAGGCAAATAAGGGGCAAGTGAGCTTATTTTGGACACTTCTTTAGGCTGTGCCCCTGATGGAAACCTCCAGCAAGAGGTAATGATGAGAGTTTATATTGAAGAAGATGAGGGCCATGTGGGAGTGTTTTGGTTTAATTGTGGTCATTTGTGTGGTGGTTGGAAGAGATGACTGGGTCCACATGGGCTTCAACTCTGGAGTGATTCCCCTTAGAGACTGAGTTCTGGAAATTAACTCAGAGAAGTATTGCCATGAATTGTGTTGGGATTTTAGGAGGCCACACATGAGAGTTGCCCTTGGAGACTGAGATCTAGGCCCAGGATAGCTTTCCAAAGAGCACTGGGAATCTCAGCCAGGATATCACATGACTTTATTCAGAAAGACGTGGCAGCCATTGTTGAGAGTCAAAACACACATGGACCTCAATTGTAGACCTCAATGGGCCTGGCTTAATGTGACCTTTTGGCCACTCTTTGGGAAGCCTTGCCTCTGAGAGTTCTCCCGAGCTTTAATTGAAATAAGCTTCCTCACCATTTCATGGTTCCTGAATAAATTGAAAGCCACAGTGCCTCCAACTTCATCCTTGAAAATTGGCTAGATAAATACCATGAATTTTTTAAATTCCCATGAACAGATGGCACTGGAGAACCTTTGGATATCTGTTGCTGATCATGAGTGTACCAGACATTGCATTGATTGACTGGGTTTCATGAAAATGGTGAGAACAGAGATGCCAGAAAGTTGGAGCCTGCTGATTAGTGGGCCCAGAGCAGTGGTGGGCAGGTATATGATAAAACATCTGTCGTGGGGACACGTGGTTCTGCCATTGGTTTCCGAATGACTTGTGACTGACATGGTGCAGCCAGCAGAACCTTACAAGTAAAGTGACCTTGTTATGTGGAGAGGTTTCAGGGCAATGTTCAGAATCAGGTTGCTATGGACATGGGTGCAAGCTTTTTGGGATAGAAGCCTGGTTGGTGCATTCTCCTGCAGACCCTCACCCACTACACGTGAGAGTACTCCCTCTAGCACTGTGTCCCAGTTTTTCTCCTTGTATTACATGAAGCCAATACCAAACTCCCAGTGCAGCAGTAAGAAACACCACGAAAAGTGGAGTATGACCAAATGGCTTCACAGATCACATGGTTAGACACTTAGACCCCAGTGTCCTCAGTTTACTAACAAAGGGAAAATTCAGAACTTCTGCCTCATGTTCAATAGCATATAAGGAACCATGTCATCCAGGTCACATAGATGCCGACCCAGGTTTGATGGTCTCAATACAAAGGAAGCTAAAGCTCCTGACAACAACAAATTTTTCAAGGGCCCAAACTCAGAGGCAGTTTCTCAAAAACTCATTAGGCCACCAGAGTTCCATGTTTGTGGAGTGTTTACCCTGTACCTTACTTTTGGAAATTCCTCTACCACCTCCAAGGTTGTGAACTCCTGAGCATTTTCTTTTCCAGATATATATTCACAGATTTTCAAACTCTTCTCCACTAATTGTGTATTACTTGTGGCGAAGGAAATATCAAGGCATTGTTTTGGAGGACAGTGGGAAGATTTTTGTCTAGCAAATATTTGCATACACATTAGATTCATTTTCCTATTTTCCATTAGAAATACTGAATCCCTGTCACTAACCCATACCCTACTAGACTCTGACTACTAATCTTAATATGATGTAGAAAAAGAAACCTAACAGAATAGAAATACAGGCCGTTCATAGGAGGCATGGTGTATACTAGGACTTGCCTTCTGCTTTATCAAGTGTATGTGTTATAAATCCAGTCAACTTTTCATTGTAATACTTCTCCACGAGTTTTTAAAGTTAACACATATGTACATTTCTGTCTCCCTTTCTCTGTAGCCTATTCATCTCATAAAATTTATTATGCATATTTAGTATCCAACCTGGTATCACACGTACATTCTTGTGAGCTTGCTGTTTTAGGAAGATACAAATTGTGAGAAGAGATCACTCCCCCTAAATACTGATGGAACTGAAAATTCAACATATTGGTGAATTTCCTAGATGAACAGCATTATACATAAATCCATGCTCAGTAAAAAGAATATTTTTGGATATGAGGATGATATATATTTCATAATGAATTTTGATTGGCATACATATTACTACATTTTAATGTCTGTGTTTGTATCTTTATATATATATATATATATATAGATATATATATATATTTTTTTTTTTCTCCAGATTATTCAAAATATGAAATATATGTGTCTTATTATACACTCACTAGTTTAACTCATGTTCCTATATGTGGATTTATAATCAAATTTTCACAAGATTATTCTCAGAAATATTCATCCACATGAAATACATATTTATTTCCCAGTACTGAAAACTAACTTTGGTGAATGGTGCTTACAAATACTAATATTTGTACAGTAACTGACCCAGTTTAACATCAATGCAAGTAAAATCCTATGGGACATGATGTGTATTTTGAAGTTCATTTTTATTCAACACTGGTACATTACTATTTCTTCAGTTTATGGACATCATAGGATAATACTTTTCATCCACAAGTTCACAAATCTGTACGCATTTGGTTCACTTGCAATTACTTCCTGCTTCAGAACATATGTATTCCTCCATGTTTCTTGACTGTTCTTTTCATGAGATTATTTCCAAACATATTATTTTCGATTTCCATAATCATTTTTGAAGCAAAACTCCCACACTCTTCATGATAAATCCTAATGCTAAAATTACCATTAGATGTATAACTGGTTAGAATGAACTTATGTATATCAATATAAGATTTCCTATATATTTTCAGATATCAATTCAATCCATTATTTAAAGTTTGATCCAGTTATATTATTTATTTACAGTATGGTCTATTAAGGCATCATCTTTATAATCATAGGCACAGGGTACACGTACTTGTGTCCCCAATACTAATTTATAAGTCTTAAAATGCTGCTTTCAGAAATGGTTGAAGAAATACTCTAGTCACCTGATATACATTTACATTTCATCACAGTAATATTCCTGACAAAAAATTCAATGGACACCCTTATGATTGTACCAAAGCCTAAATTTAATGTGAGCATGTATTACTAACAACATCCATGTCCTGATTAACTAATGATCTCAAATATCATTCCTATTGGTGACTACATATTTGTTTCTTCCTAAGATTATATATTCAAACTCAACCCTGTTAAAAACATCTTATCCTATCACTCACTTTGTACTTTCCCTGATTTCTAATGTCTCTATTGATATCTGCTTTCCTACACATTTTCCCCAGTTCATCACTGTGACTGACTCTTCACATATGCTGACATTTACATTCACTCTCTAACCAAAACCCTATATCTAAATAACTTTTCGAACTATCTCTTTTTGTCTGGACGATCTCTTCCTCATTCAGTCATCCAAGGTACAAGGTCATATACCATTGTATATTGATTTATCTGAGACAACTTTGTGGAAATAATTCAAAGCTAAGTATCCCAATCAAGGGTCCAATGTTCATCTGGGTTTCAAATCTTTCCTAGATTTCTGTTTTCATACTTATATTACACCTATATATGCTTGTAAATATCGGAGGTTCCCAATACCATTATTCATCTCGCAGAATGATTCCTAACCCAAATCGAACATGCTATTAACCCTAACCATGCACTGTTCCCTCAATTTAACTTTACGAAGAGCAGGGACAGAGTTGGTGTTATAATACAGGTAGATAGGGGATCTTCCACCTGTTGAGAACCTCAAGTTCCATGCAGAAATAAACCCTGGAGAAGATGTAGGCAGCTATGAAGGACCTGAGAGAGCAACAGATATCTTCCTTGGTAAAATACCTGGTCAGGATGAAGCGATGTGTCTGAATAAGCCTCTCTCTTCTTAATGTAGAGAAGATGGACCAAACCAGGTCTGTGTGGAGAGCTGTTAACATGTGCCTATGGTTGATATACCATTATATCTTGTGAATGTGACACAGGAAGTAGGGGCAGCCTCTCTCTCATGGGACCCTTGGAAGCAAATGTTAGGATAAAGTTGTTGCCAAGGTAGTGACCTCATTCAGTTCCTGAAGGAAGTGACCTACCTCACTTCCTTGGTGATGGAACTCTCTGAACTTGGGATCCAGGAAGCCAGGCACTCAGAGCCAGTCCCAGTCCCAGTCCCAGTGGGTTCACTTGTTTGGATTTACCAAGGATAGAGTCGGTCTTTCTTGGTATATACTGATGTGTGGATGGCTAAATGCCAGGAAAGCTCTGAAGAGGGGCCTTTCCTGAGAAATCAGGTAGTGACTCACTGATTGATGCTGACAACTTTACAGAGTTGGTAAAGGAGACCTGATCTGAGACAGGAAAGTCCATTTCGAGGGAGCAGAGTAAGGCCCACCAGTCTGAGGACACTCTGGATAGTCACAGACCTACTTGGGTAATGGAGGTGCCTTTGTGGGTGTGGGTGTGAATTTGTAGTTTTGTATCATGTTCTGAGAATAGGTAGGAAAGGCAGTGTGTTTGGTTTGGAGTGGACTGTTTTTGGTAAGTCATTTGACATGGCGAGTGTTTCTATGTTTGTGTTTCCCACTTTTTCCGTGGTTGTAGATATTAGAAAAGTGAATGCATCAATGGATGTGTCCTGTCTAGTAGAAAGCATCTCAGCACACATCCTGCCCAATTTATGAATGGACTGTGGCTTGCCTTATATGGGCAACACCTACTTCTTTCCTTAGTTCCTGTTTTCTTCCTGAATTCTGGCCACTCTCCAGAATAGGCTCATGTTTCTTTGTCCAAGATATGGACCTCCGTCGAGTTCTGTGACATGGCCATGTACTGGATAGATAAAGGGAATTGGGAGCATCTCAGAAAACTCGGATATCAGTGTGACCAGTAAAGTCTCAGTAGAGAAACCCTGCTTTGTGCCTTTTGCTTACCTACTGTTCTGTTGACCTGAATGTCAGGAAGGTCTTTTCCTCAGGCCACCAGTTTGTGAAGCCTGAGGAAAACTGCTTTCAATTGGAAATGAATGAGCATCACCTGTGGCTCTTTGCTTAATTGCTTTGGAAAGGGATGTGTCTGAATCATCCTTTCAGCTCTGAGAGAGGCTGTGGCTTTGATTTTCAGCACCTGATGGATCAAAAGAAAGATCCCATGTGTGCATCCAAAACCAAAATGGCAAAAAGATCAGTCATTGTGGATGAAGTCTCTTGCTTCCTCTGTTAGGTTCCTGACCTCCATCAAGTAAGTATAGGGATCCTTTGAGACAAATGAGTTCTTCAAAGCCCTGCAGCAGTGCTTGGGTTCTCACATGACTCCAAATCACATAAAGAATCTATACCTCACAGTCAGTAGGCTTCAAAATGAAGAAACAGAGCAGTATTATTGGCAGGCCTATTTGATCAATCCTGGTTTACAGGAAGGGTGTCCAGGAAACCCTGACTTTAGGAAAATGAGGGGAAAGGGAACTTATTTTGGACACTGTCTTGGGCTGCGCCCCTTATGGAAACCTCCAGCCAGAGGTTATGATGAATGTCTACATGGAAGAATATGAGGGCCATGTGGGAGTATTTTGGTTTTAATTGAACATATTATTAACCCTAACCATACACTGTTCCCTCAATCTAAGTGTTCAGAAAAGCAGGGACAGATTTGGTCTTACAATACAGGAATGCAGGGGATCTTCCACCTGCTGAAAACTTCAAAGTTCCATGAGAAATGATCCCTGGAGAAGATGTAGGCAGCTATGAAGGACATGAGAGAGCAAAAGGCATCTTCTATGGCAAACAACCTGGTCAGGATGAAGGGTTGTGTCTGAATCAGATTCTCTCTTCTTAAGGTAGAGGAGATGAACCAAACTAGGCCTGTCTGGAGAGCTGTTTCTAGGTGACTATGGTTTCTATACCATTCTAACTTGTGAAAGTGTCACAGGTAGTAGGGACATCCTCCATGTTATGAGACCTTAGGAAGCAAATGTTAGGACAAATTGGTTGCCAAGGCA
Source organism: Callospermophilus lateralis (assembly GCF_048772815.1). Classification (NCBI taxonomy): domain Eukaryota; kingdom Metazoa; phylum Chordata; class Mammalia; order Rodentia; family Sciuridae; genus Callospermophilus; species Callospermophilus lateralis. The sequence goes on along the minus strand of NW_027514541.1, from coordinate 970,896 downwards.
GTGACCTCATTCAGTTCCTAAAGGAAGTGACCTCACCTCACATCCTTGTTGATGGAACTCTCCAAATTTGGGTTCCAGGAAGCCAGGCACCAAGACCCAGTCCCAGCACCAGTTCCAGTGTTCTCACTTGTTTGGATTTTCCAAGGACAGAGTCAGTCTTTTGTGGTACCTACTTATGTGAGAATGGCCAAATTCCAGAAAAATTCTGAAGAGGGGCCCTTCCGGAGAAAACAGGTAGAGGCTCACTGCTGGCTCCTGAAAACTTCACAGAGTTGACCAAGGAGTCCAGATCTGAGACAGGACAGACCATTTCTGGGGAACATAGTATGGCCCTCCGGTCAGAGGACACTCTGGATAGTTCCAGACCTACTTGGGGGAAGGAGGTGCCTTTGTGGTTGTGGGTATGGGTTTGTGGTTTTTTCTTTTGTTCTGAGAATACTTAGGAAAGGGGGTGTGTTTGGTTTGGAGTGGAGTGTTTCTAGTTATTCCTTTGACAAGGCGAGTGTTTTTAGGTCTGTGTATCCCACTGTGTCCGTGGTTGTAGACATTAGAAAAGAGAATGCCTCAATGGGTGTATCCTCTCAAGGAGAAAACTTCCCAGCATTCATCTGGCACAATTTATGAATGGAGTGTGGCTTGCCTTATCAATGGGCAACACCAACTATCTTCCTACGTTCCTGTTTTCTTCCTGAATTCTGGCCACTCTCCAGAATAGGCTCATGATTTTGTATCCAATACATGAACCACTTCCAAGATCTGTGACATGGCCATGTACTGGATAGCTGAAGGGAATGGCAAGCATCTCAGAAAACTCAGATATCAGTGTAGCCAGTAAAGTCTCAGTGGAGAAACCCTGCTTTGGGCCTTTTGATTACCTATTGTTATGTTGCCCTGAATATCAGGAAAGACTTTGTCTCAGCCCACCCCTTTGTGAAGCCTGAAGAAAACAGTTTTCACATGGAAATGAATGGGCGTTACCTTTGCATTTCCAATAAAACCTTCACAGATTTGGCTCTCATTAAGTTAAAAATACTTTTAGATTGTATCTCAGTGTAAAAAGTAACATGGAAGTGTACATATCTTATTGATAACAAGTCCAATTATAGAACACAAATGATATACATAAATCTCCAACATGTTTTTCTTTTAAGCCTAGAATTACCATACAACCTTAGAACACCAGCTTGATACAATGGTCTTTGGAAGCTTCTACCTTACAGACTTGTATACCTGGAAGATATGAACACATTAACACCACAATTACATTGATGTTTTTGTATTAAACAAGTTTAGATTTTAAAGAAATAACATGGCACAATTTTATAAAAGCAGTACTTGTTTTACCAGCTGTTTAATTTTTTAAGATTACTTGCTCAAAACTTACACACATAACCAAGTTACACAAACCTTTTTTTTATTATTTACTTAAACCCTTTTAATTACTTAATCATATAGACTCTCTTATCCAGAAACACATTTTTCCTCTATTAGATCTATATCTAGAACCTTTTAGTTTCTCTTTTCCATCTACTAACCTCTTTCTGTTCACATTTCAATACAATATTTGTAAATTTCTGAATTTAAGCAGATTATTTTATAGACATCTACATTTTATTAGGGCCTTTTTGAAAACGTAGAAAACTTATAGGCCTAATTTTAAAGACATCTTTATTTTTATCTGTTTACCCAATTTGAATAAAAACATATGAATCACGTGAATCAAAGACATTTGGATACATTGTTAAATTTTTCATGAGCGCTCCTCATCTGTCAATTGTCATATCACTGCATGATATATGGACATACACACATACAGACATACCAACATACAACACGTGACACAAATGTAACACATAACACAATAGTAAAGGCCTTGTAGCTTTTTCAGGTGAAATCTCCATTGAAATGCTAAAAACTCCAGAGTCGATCAAAAATAGAACTGATCAGAAAACATTAACCCATCAGCAGAATCAAGATCATGAGCTCAAAAAATAAAATACAGAATCTAAGAAAAGCAAGAGTCCTAAAAAAGATGACTGGCCAGTAATTAGTAAATACCATATAATATACTTTTTTGGTTAGGTCTAGTTTGAGTTCAGGTAAAAAGACACTTTTACTCTTTTTTATCTGTCTCCTGCTGAGTGCTGCAGGCTTCTTTTATTTGCATATCAACTTAAGTCCTGGCTGAGGTCTGGAAAACTGGAAAGACTGGAATTCTGAGCAGAAACCTCAGGCCTAAGGCATTTTAGCTATAAGTCATAATTTCCATTTTTGGATGTTGAAAATTTTGATGCAAGTTTAAGATGTAATTCTCAAAATTTTATATCTTTAGATTTTTCTACACTAGAAAAACTTGCTCACACAAAACTGAAAATAGGATCATTTTTTGATAATATTAAAGCCACCATCAGAAGAAGTTTCTATAGGATCGTTAAGCCCCTTTCTTTGTTATGAAGTTTCTAATAGTATTAAGTTACATTAAATTGGCTGAAAAATTTTTAAAAAGAACCACACACTACCATGTGTATCCGAAATTAAGCTTTAAAAATTTCCAAGACTGTTGCTAATTAATGTCATTTCAATAAGCCAGACCAACGTTTTAATTTAGTACCATTTTTTAAAATCTTACACACTGATGGGAATAGATATCATATCATAATTTATTATCTCTTCCCAAGTTAATGCACTGGTATATCTAGTGAAATTTTTTCAGGCTGCCTAGTTCAAAATTAAAACTCTTTAATTTTTTTTATCCTAAGTATTTAAGTTTCCTACCATGAACTACCTGAAATCAAACTAAACAATTGTTTAAACCCAACTTTTAACTGTAAGATAGTGCAATGCTTTAGAAACCCATTTAGATACCAGATGGTTAAAATAAAAAAAATCATTTTTAGATACACATTCACCCTAGATCATCCCCAAGAAACAATCTATAATATCAACATATTAATGCATTCATTGTCCCTTTTGTTAAGTAAACAGAGGTGGAGAAATCCTTAAAGTGCACGTAAGGAATAAGGGAGTTCCCCACAGCAAAATGGCTCTGGCAGCTGCTGGGAGTCCCTTAGCCTCACCATTTACTTACAGGATTAGTTCCTCTGGTTTGCTTTGACCCCAGGCACCAGGCATATTCTATGTCTCCCAACTTTGCAGTAGTCAGCTCCCAAAAATTTCATCCTCTGCTTGCAGTTGTTTTGAGTGCTAGGCTTCCCCAAGAGGGCAGAGTGGGGTTTATTTAAAGTCCCCTCTGGGGTGTCAAAATTTATGCCTGAAGGCTTGGTTCCCATCCCAAAGCCAATTAATGCCAATTTAATAATGAGGACAGGGTTTTGAGAAAAGTTTAAGCGAGATATCAAAGTTCTTTGACCCCAGACATTTCCCTCTGCAGTGGGCATGCTCAAGCCAACTACGGGAAGAAAAGAAATCACTGCTTCCGTAATCTTGCTTAACAAAGGGGAGTAAAGTTTATCGAAGTTCTTTAAAACACAGCTAAGAGAGGTGTAAAAGGTGAGAACAGAAAAACTGGCGGTTCTATTGACTTTTGGTCCCTCACAGGAGAAGCATTAGTTTAAAATTTAGCTAAAGTAACTTCCACCTATGTAAGGCAGGTTGGAACTCGGGACTCTGCATCGGTCCAAACAATGCCATCACATTTAACAGAAACACAGATAAAAAGACACACAAAGACCATCATGCAGCTCCCGTTTGTTCACAACCCCAAGATCTACAATCTTGTGACTCAGGGAGAATGGAGGGAAGAGGGGGAGGAGTAGAAGGTTTGAGTGATAGGATCCTGGGTGACGGTGTCGGATTGGAGGCAGGGACCAGGAAAGGCTTCAGGACAGAGGCATGGAATGGCTTTGTCCCATAATGAGAGTTTCTCAAACAGAGACAAGGACAATACAAATGTGACACAAACATGTACACACAGTTAACATTTAACACGAGTTCAGAAGTAAAGATTAGAACCTAGTAACTGGCAAAACCTGATGGGTTAGACCACAAAGACAGACAGTGAATTCAACCTGAGAGATAAACGTAGCCAGCAAGATATGATGGGTTGGCAGCAGAGTCACCTAATGTGCGCTCATCTGTCCCTCCTCACCTATATGAGGGCACATCCATCACTCCCTGAGTCCTCCAAGGCATCCCTTGCAAGGACGTGGTCTGTGGCTTTAGGACACGTTAGTCCACCACTGACAGGGGGAACTTACGTTCTCCGCTGGCAGCCACTCTGCCAACCCAAACCGAAAATGGAAAAACGGAACCTGAACAAAAAGCTCTGAGCGATCGCAAGGAAAAATGGAAAGAAGCGCCTTACTTACCCCCAGAGGGGTCTGTTGGGGTGTCCTTGTCCTATGCTGCGTGATTCCCGGCCAACGCACCAAATGTAAGGGTCCGGTAAACGTCGGAGGAAGAGACCACCAAGAGACCGCGGCTCATGCAACAGAAAAAGGCGTTCATTGAGGATCCAATCCAGCATGCTGGGGCTACGTGCTCACTCAAGAAGGGAGAGCAGCCCAGAGCCCCGAGCAGGGGTTGAGCAGTGCTTAAGTACACTTTTTGGGGAGGACGGGACTTTACATATATCACAGTCTCCTTAAAGAAATCAACATACACCGCAGAAAAATCAAACAACAATTCCTAAACATGATTAGTTCATTCATTGGCAGGAACAGGTCAGGCAGGAGTGATAGGTCATTTCTAAAGCGAGGTACACATTCAAACAGATTGGTTTAGGCCTTGCGATGCCTATGTGCCAGGCCACACAGGGTCCTAGGTTATTAAATAACCAGGCGGTCAGGGGGAATATTTACTGGGCAGTCGGGAATTGTACTACAAGCTACAGGAATTTCAGGTTTTGCATGTAGCATAGGAACTTAACAATACCTGGTCCTTTACATTTTAACTCAGGCCTTGCAGCTTAGACACTTTACAAAACCCGGTCTTTTACCCTTCAACTTTTACACTTTAATTTCAATTTATTTTACCCTTTCAGATCACTCCTGGTGCACAAGAAGGGTGGCCAAGCCACCCTGAATTTAGGCAAATGAGTGGCAAGGGAGCTTATTTGGGACACTGTCTTGGGCTGTGCCCCTCATGGAAAACTCCAGCCAGATGTTATGATGAGTGCCTTTATAGAAGAAGTGGAGGGCCATGTGAGAGTGTTTTGGTATTAATTGTGGTCATTTGTGTGACGGTTGGAAGAGATGACTGGGTCCACCTGGGCTTGAATTCTTGTGTGATTCCCCTTAGAGACTGACTTCTGGAACTGAACTCAGCGAATTATTGCCATGAATTGTGGTGATATTTTAGGAGGCCAAGCATGAGAGTCGCCCTTGGAAACTAAGATCAAGGCCGAGGGTGGCTTTCCACAGAGCACTGGGAATTTCAGCCAAGATATCCCATGATTTTATTCTTAAAGTCTTGGTAGCCATAGTTGAGAGTCAAAACACACATGGACCTCACATTGTAGACCTCAATGGGCCTGGCTATATCTAACCTTTTGGCCACTCTTTGGGAAGCCTTGCCTAAGAGAGTTCTCCAGAGTTTCATTGAAATGAGCTTCTTCAAAATTTAATGGTTCTTGAAACCCACAGTGCATACAAACACAATAGAAATACAAGCAGTTCAGAAGAGGCATGGTGTATAGTTGGACTTGCCTTTTGCATTATGTAGGGTAGGTGTTATAAATCTAGTTAATTTTTAATTGAAATAGTTCTCCTTGTGTTTTTAAAGTTAATAAATATGTGAATTCCTCTATCCCTTTCTCTGTAGCCTATTCATCACATGTATTTTTATATAAACATATAGAATCCTACCTGGTATCACATATACATTCTTGTGAGGTGGCTGACATGGCAGATACAAATTATGACAAGAGATCACTCCTCCTAAACGCTATTGGATCTTAAAATTCAACCTAAGGGTAACCTTTCTAGTTGAACAACATTATTCATAAATCCATGTTCAGTAAAATTAATATTTTTGGATCTCTGGACGATATATATTTCATCATGAATTTCAATTGGCATATATATTGCCACTTTATAATGTCTGTGTGTGTTTTGCTCTTTGCTTAATTGCTTTGGAAAGGGATGTGTCTGAATCAGCCTCTTGGCCCTGTGTGAGGCTGTGGCTTAGATTCTCAGCACCTGATGGATTTAAAGAAAGATCCCATGGGTGCATCCAAAACCAAAATGCCCAAAAGAGCAGTTATTGTGGATGAAGACTCTCACCTTCTTCTCTAAGGTTCCTGACATCCATCAAGTGAAAATAGGGATCCTTTGGGTCAAATGAGTTCTTTAAAGCCCTGCAGAGTTTAGCCCATAGGTGCTTGGGTTTTCTCATGAATCCAATTTACATAAAGAATCTAAACCCCACAGTCAGTAGGCATCAAATTGGAGAAGCCAAGGAGTATTAACGGCAGGCGTATTTGATCACTCCTGGTTCACAGTCAGGATTTCCAGGCCACACTGACTTTAGGCAAATGAGGGGCAAGAAAGGTTATTTTGGACCCTGTTTTGTGCTGTGCCCCTCATGGAAACCTCCATCCAGATGTTATGATGAGTGTCTACATGAAATAAGATAAGGGGCATGTGGGAGCATTTTGTTTTGAATTGTGGTAATTTGTTTGGCGCTTGGAACAGATGACTGGGTCCACCTGGGCTTGAACTCTGGTATGATTCCCCTTAGAGACTGAATTCTGGAAGTGACATCAGAGAAGTATTGTCATGAATTGTGTTTGGATTTTACTAGGCCATGCAACCTAGATCTCAGGTATTAATTGTGGTGCAGGGAGATCTAGGTGCAGGGTGGTTTTGCCCACAGCACTGGGAATCTCAGCCTGGATATCACATGATTTTATTCTGAAATTCTTTAAATCCACAGTTGAGAGTCAAAACACATATGGACCTCACATTGTAGACCTCAATGGGCCTGACTTCATGTGACCTTTTGGCCACTCTTTGGGAAGACTTGCCTGTGAGTGTTCTCAAGATCTTTCATTGAAATGAGCTTCTTCAACATTTAATGGTTCCTGAATGAATTGAAACCCACAGAGCCTCCAACTTTATCCTCGAAAAATGGCTTGATAAATACCATGAAATTTTTGAAATTCCCATGACCAGGTGGCACTGGAAAACTTTTGGATGTCCTGTTGCTGATCATGAGTGTATCAGACAGTGCCTTGACTGACTGGGTTTCATGAAAATTGTGTAGAACAGTGATGCCAGTAAGTTGGAGCCTGTTCATTAGTGGGCCTAGAGCAGTGGTGTGAAGATGTGTGATAAAACATGCGTGTTGGGGCATGTGGATCTGCCATTGGCTTCCAATTGCCTTGTGATTGACAGGGTACAGCCAGCAGACCCTTATATGTAAAGGCATCTTGTTATATGGATATGTTTCTGGGCAATGTTCAGAATCAGGTTGCTATGGACAAAGGGGCAACCTATGTGGGACAGAATCCTGGTTGGTGCATTCTCATGCAGACCGTGTCCCTCCACACGTGACAGAACTCCCTCCAGCACTGTGTCCCAGTTGGACTCCTTGTATTTCATGAAGCAAATACCAAACTCCCAGTGCACCAGCAAGAAACACCACGAAAATTGGAGGATGACCAAATGGCTTCACAGTCAACCCGGGGAGACATTTACACCCCAGTGGCCATAGTTTAACTACAAAAAGAGTATTCAGCACTGCTGCCTCATTTTCATTGGAAAATTAGAAACAATGTCCTTCAGGTCACATATTTGCACACCCAGATTTGATGGTCACACAACAAAGGAAGCTAAAGCTCCTGACATCAACATGTATTTTAAGAGCCCAACTTCAGAGAGTTTCTCAAGAAGTCTTTACACAAGAAGAGCTCAATGTTTGTGGAGTGTTTACCCTGTCCCTTACTATTGGAAACTCCTCTACCACCTACAAGTTTGTGAACTCCTGAGCATTTTTTATTCCTGATATGTATTTACAGATTTTCTAACTTTTCTCCTCTAATTGTATCTTACTTGGAACTAAGGTAATGTCAAGGCAATCTTCTGGATGAGAGTGTGAACATTTTTGTGTAGCACATATTTGCATACCCATTAGAGTCATTTTCCAATTTTCCATTTGAAATACTGAATCCCTGACACTAATGCATACCCTAATAGACTCTGACTACTACTCCTAATATGATGGAGAAAAATAACACAAACAGAATAGGAATACTAGCAGTTCAGAGGAATCATGGTGTATAGTTGGACTTGTTTTTTGCATGATTAATTGTAGGTGTTATAAATCTAGTCAATTTTTAATTGAAATAGTTCTCCATGTGTTTTTAATGTTAAGAAATATGTGAATTCCTCTCTCCCTTTCTCTGTAGCCTATTCAGCACAAGTATTTTTAAATGCACATATAGAACACTACCTGGTATCACACCTACATTCTTGTGAGGAGTCTAATTTGGCAAAAACAATTTGTGAGAAATGATCACTCCTGTTAAACTCTGTTGGAACTGAAAATTTAACCTAGGGGTGTGTTTCCTAGAAGAACAACATTATACATAAATCCATGTTCTAAAAGAAATAATTTTGCATCTGTGGAAGATATATATTTCATGATAAATTTCGATTGCTAATTTATTGTCTGTGTCTGTTTTTTTGTATATGTATATATATATATATATATATATATATATATATATATATATATATATACACTCTCCAGATTTTTCAAAATATGAAATATATGTGTCTTATATACACTCCCTAAATTCATTCATGTTCATGTATATGGATTTATAATCAACTTTTCACAAGATCATTCTCAGAAATATTCATCCACCTGAAATACATATTGTTTGCAGTACTGAAAACTAACTTCAGTTAATGTTGCATACAAATACTAATACTTCTACAGTAACTGACCCAATTTAACATCAATGCAAGTACATTCCTATGTGACATGATGTGTATTTTGAAATTCATTTTAATTCAACACTGGTACATTACTATTTCTTCAATTTATGCACATCATAGGATATATATTTCATCCACAAGTTAGCAAACTTATAGGCATTTGTTTCACTTTCAATCACTTCCTGCTTCAGAACACATGGATTCTTCCAGGTTTCTTGACTGGTCTTATCATTAGACTTCTTTCCAAATACACTATTTTTTATTTTCTTTATCACTTTTGAAGCAAAACTGACACTCACTTCATGATAAACCATAACTATAATATCACCATTAGATGTATAACTGGTTGGAATGAATGATTTTATATCAATATAGTATTTCTTATATATATTCTGATATCAGTTTAATCCATTATTTAAAGTGGAACCAGTTATATTATTTATTCACTATATGGTCTATTCATGCATTATCTCTATATTCATAGACACAGGGTATACCTCTTAGTACCCCCAATACTAATTTATTCGTCTTCTAAATATTGCTCCCAGAAATGGTTGAAGAAATACTCATGTCACCTGATCTACATATGCATGTTATCACAGTAATATTCTGGACACAAAATGCAAAAGTCACACGTATGATTGTACCAAAGCCTAAATGGAAACTGAACATGGATTACTAAAAACATCCATATCCAGGTTGCCTAATGCTCTCAAATGTCAATCCTATTGGTGACCACATTTTTGTTTCTTCCAAAGATTATATATTCAACCTCAAAACTGTTGGAAATGTCTAGTTTTTTCACTCACTTTATACTTTGCCTGATTTCCTAATGTCTCTATTGATATCTACTTTCCTACATATTTTTCCCAGTTCAACATTGTGACTGACCCTTCACATGTGCTGACATTGACATTCACTCTCTAACCGAAACCTTATTGCTAATGAACTTTGGTCCAAATCCTATACTCTATCTTCTTCCGAAACATACTGACTATCTTCCTGATCCTATCGACTATCCCTTTTTGAGTGGATGTACTCTACTACATTCAATCATCCGAGGTACAAGGTCCTATGCCATTGTATATCGATTTTTCTGAAACATGTATGCAGAACGTAATTCAAAGCTACGTGTCCCAATCTATTGCCCAATGCACTTCTGAGCTTCAAATCTTACCTAGATTTCTGTTTTCATACTTATATTTAACCACTATATTTCTATATATTGCAGGTTCCCAATACCATTATTCATCCCGCAGAATGATTCCTAACCCAAATCGAACCTGTTATTAACCCTAACCATACACTGCTGCCTCAATCTAACATTACAAAAGAGCAGGGACAGGGCTATTCTTTCAATAAAGGATGTAGGTGATCTTCCAACTGCTGAGAACCTCAAAGTTCGATGTAGAAATGATCCCTGGAGAAGATGTAGGCAGCTATGAAGGACCTGAATGAGCAAAAGCCATCTTCCATGGCAAACAACCTGCACAGGACGAAGGGATGTGTATGCATCAGACTCTTTCTTCTTAATGTAGAGAAGATGGACCTAACCAGGCCTGCGTGGAGAGCTGTTCCATGGCGTCTATTTTGATATACCATTCTAACTAGTCAAATTGTCACAGGAAGTAGGGGCACCCTCCAACTCATGGGACCATTGTAAGCAAGTGTTAGGACAAAGTTGTTGCCAAGGCAGTGACCTCATTCAGTTCCAAAGAAAGTGACATACCTCATTTTCTTGGTGATGGAACTCTCTGAAATTGGGATGCAAGAAGCCAGGCACCAAAAGCCAGTCCCAGTCCCAGTCCCAGTGGGCTCACTTGTTTGGATTTACCAAGTACAGAGTCAGACCTTCTTGGTACCTACTGATGTGAGGATGGCCAAATGCCAGTAGAGCTCTGAAGAGGGGCCTTTCTTGAGACAGCAGGTTGTGGCTAACCGCTGGCTCCTCCCAGAATAACAGAGTTGGCCAAGGAGACAAGATCTGAGACCGGACAGGCCATTTCGAGTGGAACATAGTATGGCCCACCAGTCAGAGGACACTCCAGATAGTTAAACACCTATTTTTGGGAAGGAGGTGCCTTTTTGGTTGTGAGTGTGAGTTTGTGGTTTTGTTTCATGTTCTGAGAATAGGTAGGAAAGGTGGTTGGTTTGGTTTGGAGTCGACTTTTTCTAGTAAGTCTTTAGACAAGGCGAGTGTTTCTATGTCTGTGTAGCCACTGTGTCCGTGGTTTTAGACATTAGAAACGAGAATGCATCAATGGAGGTGTCCTGTCTAGTAGAAAGCTTCACAGCATTCATCCTGCACAATTGATTAATGGACTGTTGCTTGCCTTATGGATGGGAAACACCTACTAACTTCCTAAGTTGCTGTTTTCTTCCTGAATTCTGGCCACTCTCCAGAATAGTATCATGGTTTATTGTCCAAGATATGTACCACCTCCAAACTCTGTGACATGGCCATGTCCTTGATAGCTGAAGGGAATGGGAACATCTCAGAAAACTCAGATACCAGTGTGACCAGTAAAGTCTCAGTGGAGAAACCCTGCTTGGCTCCATTTGCTTATCTATGTTTCTGTTGCCTTGAATGTCAGGAAGGTCTTTGCCTCAGGCCACCACTTTGTGAAGCGTGAAGAAACAGTTTTCAAATGGAAATGAATGGGCATCACCTGTGACTCTTTGCTTAATTGCTCTGGAAAGGGATGTGTCTTAATCAGACACTAGGCCCTGTTTGAGGCTGTGGCTAAGATTCTCAGCTCCTGATAGATCTAAAGAAGATCCCATGTTTGCATCCAAAACCAAAATGGCAAAAAATCTGTCATTGTGGATGAAGTCTCTTGCCTTCTTCTGTTTGGTTCCTGACCTCCATCAAGTGAGAATAGGGATCCTTTGGATCAAATGAGTTCTTCAAAGTCCTGCAGAACTGCTTGGGTTGTCTCATGATGCCAAATCACATAAAGAATCTATACCTGACAGTCAGTAGGCCTCAAATTGGAGAAGCAGAGCAGTATTTATGCCAGGACTATTTGATCACTCCTGGTTCATAAGAAGGGTGAACAGGCCACCCTTACTTTAGACATATCAGGGGCAAGGGTGCATTATTTGGACACTGTCTTGGGCTGCACCACTCTTGGAAACCTGCAGCCAGAGTTAATGATGAGTGTTTATATGGTTAAAGATAAGGGCAATGTGGGAATGTTTTGGTTTTAAATGTGGTCATTTTTGTGGCGTTTGGAAGAGATGACTGGGTCCACATGGGCTTGAACTCTGGTGTGATTCCCCTTAGAAACTGAGTTCTGAAACTGACCTCAGAGAAGTATTGCCATGAGTTGTGTTGGGATTGTAGGAGGCCATGCATGAGAGTCACCCTTGAAACCTGAGATCTAGGCCCAGGAAAGCTTTCAACAGAGCACTGAGAATCTCAGCAAGGATATCACATGATTTTATTCTGAAAAAATTGGCAGCCACAGTTAAGAGTCAAAACACACATGGACCTCACATTATAGACCTTAAAGGGCCTGGCTTCATGTGACCTTTTGGGCACACTCTGGGAAGCCTTGCCTGTGAGAGTTCCTCAGAGCTTTTATTGAAATGAGCTTCCTCACCATTTAATGGTTCCGGGATGAATGGAAACCCCAAAGTGCCTTCAACTTCATTCTTGAAAAATGGATAGATAAATATCATAAAATTTTTGAAGTTCCCAATGACCAGGTGGCACTGGAGAACCATTGGATGTCCCATTTCTGATCATGAGTGTACCAGACAGTGCTTTGATTTACTGGGTTTCTTGAAAATGGTGTAGAACAGAGATGCCAGTAAGTTGGAGCATGCTGAGTAGTGGGCCTAGAGCAGTGGTTTGCAGGTGTGTGATAATACATCTGTGGTGTGGCCATGTGGATATTACATTGGCTTCCAAATTGCTTGTGACTGACTTGGTGTAGCCAGCAGACCATGATATGAAATGGCATCTTGTAATATGGAGAGGTTTCAGGGCAATGTTCAGAATCAGGTTGGTATGGTCAAGGGGGCAAGCAATGTGGGATAGAAGCCAAGTTGGGGAATTCTCCTGCAGACCCTGACCCACCACATGTTACAGGACTCCCTCCAGCACTGTTTCCCAGTTGAATTCCTTGTATGTCGTGAAGCAAATACAAAACACCCAGTGCAGCAGCAAGAAACACCAGGAAAAGTGGAGGAAGACGAAATGGCTTCAAAGTCCACATGGGGAGACACTTAGCCCCAGTGACCACAGTTTAGCTACAAAGAGTGAATTCAGCACTGCAGCCTCATGTTCATTGGAAAATAAGAAACCATGTCCTCCAGGTCACATAGATGCAGACCAAACTTTGATGGTCTCACTACAAAGGAAGTTAAGCTCCTGACAACAACATATATTTCAACTGCCCAAACTCAGAGGCAGTTTCTCAAGAAGTCTTTAGGCCAGCATAGCTCCATGTTTGTGGAGTGTTTACACTGTCCTTTACTTTTGGAAACTGTTCTATCACCTCCATAGTTGTGTAATGCTGAGCATTTTCCAGTCCAGATATGTATTCACATATTTTCTAACTCTTCTCCTCTAATTGTGTCATACTAGGGGCGAAGATAATTTCAAGGCATTCTTCTGGATGAGAGTGGGAATATTTTTTGTAGCACATATTTTCATGCATATTAGATTCATTTTCCTATTTTTTACTTGAAATACTGAATCCCTGACACTAACCCATACCCTACTATACTCTGACTACTAATCCTAATATGATGGAGAAAAATAACTCAAACAGAATAGAAATACAAGCATATCAGAGGAGGCATAGTGTATAGTTGGACATGGCTTTTGCGTGACAAAGTGTTGGTGTTATAAATCTAGTCAATTTGTAATTGATATAGTTCTCCATGTGTTTTTAAAGTTAACAAATATGTGAATTCCTCTCTCCCATTCTATGTAGCCTATTCAGCACATCTATTTTTATATGCATATATAGAAGCCTACCTGGTATCACACATACATTCTTGTCAGGTGTCTGACTTGGCAGATACAAATTGTGAGAAGTGATCACTCCTCCTAAACACTGTGGGATCTGAAAATTCATCCTCTGTGTGAGCTTCCTAGTTGAACAATATTATACATAATTCCATGTTCTGGAAAATGAATATTTTTCGATCTGTGGATGATATATATTTCATGATGAATTTCGATTGGCATATATACTACTACTTTTTAATGTTTGTGTGTGTGTGTGTGTGTGTGTGTGTGTATACACACTCCAGATGTTTTAAAATATTAAATATATGTGTCTTATTATACACTCCTTAATTTCATTATAGTTCATGTATGTGGATTTATAGTCAACATTTCACAAGATTATTCTCAGAAATATTCAACCACCTGAAATACTATTTGTTTCCTATTACTGAAAATTAACTTCAGTGAATCGTGCATACAAATCCTAATATTTCTACAATAATTGACCCAGTTTCTCATTAATGCAAGTAGATTCCTATGGGACATGATGTGTATTTTTATGTTCATTCTTATTCACCACTGGTATTTTACTATTTCTTCAGTTTATGCACATTATAACATATATATTTCATCCACAAGTTAGCAAAATTATAGGCATTTGTTTCACTTTCAATCATTTTCTGCTTTGAAACACATGTATTCCTCTATGTTTCTTGACTGGTCTTCTCATGAGACTTCTTTCCAAATACATTATTTTCGATTTCCATAATCACTTTTGAAGCAAAACTCACACACCCTTCATGATAATCCATAACCCCAATATTACCATTAGATGTATAACTGGTTGGAATGAATGATTTTGTATCAATATAATATTTCTTATATATTTTCAGATATCAATTCAATCCATGATTTAAAGTGAAACCAGTTATATTATTTATTCACTGTACGGTCTATTCATGCTTTTTCTCTATATTCATAGACACAGGGTACACCTCTTTGTAAACCCAATACTAATTTATACGTCTTCAAATTATTGATCTCAGAAATCATGGAAGAAATACTTATGACACCTTATCTACATATACATTTTATCACAGTAATATTCTGGACACAAAAAGAAAAGGTCACACTTATGTTTGTACCAAAGCCTAAATGTAAAGTGAATATGGATTACTAAAAACATCCATGTCCAAATTGCCTAATGCTCTCAAACATCAATCCTATTTGTGACAATATATTTGTTTCTTCCTAAGATTATATATTCAAATTCAACCCTGTTGAAAACATCTAATCCTGTCTCTCACTTTATACTTTTCCTGATTTCATAATGTCTCTATTGATTGCTTTCCTACATATTTCCCCAGTTCATCATTGTGACTGACTCTTCTCATGTGCTGACATTTCCATTCACACTCTAATTGAAACCCTATTGCTAAAGAACTTTTGTTCCAAATCCTATACTCACTCTTCCTCCTAAACCTACTGACTATCTTCCTAATCCTACCGATTAATGCTTTCTGACTGGATGTTCTATTCTACATTCAATAATCCAAGGTACAGGGTCTTATGCCATTGTATATCGATCTCTCTGAGACATCTCTGCAGAACATAATTCAATGCTAAGTATCACAATCCCTTGATCCCAATGCTAAGTATCACAATCCCTTGAAGCCCGATACCCATCTGGGCTTCAAATTTTACTTAGATTTCTGTTTTCATACATACATTTCACCTCATTATTCTTGTACAATTATTCATCCAGCAGAATAATTCCTAACCGAAAAAGAACATGTTATTAACCCTAACCATATACTGTTCCCTCAATTTAACTTTACAGACGAGCAGGGACAGAGTTGGTCTTACAATACAGGAATGTAGGGGATCTTCCACCTGCTGAGAACCACAAAGGTCCATGCAGAAATGATCACTGGAGAAGATGTAGGCAGCTATGAAGGACCTGAGAGAGCAAAAGTCATCTTCCCTGGCAAACAACATGGTCAGAATGAAGGGTTGTTTCTGAATCAGCCTCTCTCTTTTTAATGTAGAGAAGATGGAACAAACCAGGCTTGTGTGGAGAGCTGCTCCCGGGTGCCTATGGTTGATATAGCATTCTAACTTGTGAAAGTTTCACAGGAAGTAGGGGCAGCCTCTTTCTCATGGTAGCCTTGGAAGCAACTGTTAGGACAAAGAGGTTGCCAAGGCAGTGATCTGATTCAGTTCCTGAAGGAAGTGACCTCACATCACTTCTTTGGTGATGGAACTCTCTGAACTTGGGATCCAGGAAGACAGGAACCCATAGCCAGTCCAGTCCCAGTACCAGTGGTCTCTTTGTTTGGATTTACCAAGGACACAGTCAGTCATTCTTGGTACCTACTGATGTAAAGATGTCCAAAACGCAGGAAAGCTCTGAAGAGGGGTTTTTCCTGAGAAAGCAGGTAGTGGCACACTGCTGGCTCCTGACAAATTCACAGAGTTGCACAAGGGAAGCAGGTCTGAGACAGGAAGGCCATTTCTTTGGAACATACTATGGCCCACGAGTCAGTGGAAACTCCAGATAGTCACAGACCTACTTGGGGGATAGGAGGTGTCTTTGTGGGTGTGGGTGGGGATTTGTGAATTTGTCTCATGTTCTGAGAATAGGTAGGAATGGCGGTTTGTTTGTTTTGGTGGGACCTGTTTGTAGTAAGTCCTTTGACAAGGCAAGTGTTTGGATATCAGTGTATCCCACTGTGCCCCTGGTTGTAGACATTAGAAAAGAAAATGCATCAATGGATGAGTCCTGTCTAGTTGAAATCTTCTCAGCATTCATCCTGCCCGATTTATGAATGGACTGTGGCTTGTCTTATAGATGGGCAACACCTACTATCTTCCTAAGTTCCTGTTTTCTTCCTGAATTGTGGGCACTCTCCAGAATAGGCTGATGGTTTTGTGTCCAAAATATGTACCACCTCCAAGCTCTGTGACATGGCCATGTACTACATAGCTGAAGGGAATGGTGAGCATCTCAGAAAACTCAGATATCAGTGTGACCAGGAAAGTCTCAGTGGAGAAACCCTGCTTTGGGCATTTTGCTTACCTATTGTTCTGTTGCCCTGAATGTCAGGAATATCTTTGCCTCAGGCCACCCCTTTGTGAAGCCTGAAGAAAACAGTTTTCAAATGGAAATAAATGGGCATCACCTGTGGCTCTTTGCTTAATTGCTTTGGAATGGGATGTGTCTGATTCAGGCTCTTGGCCCCCTGTGAGGCTGTGGCTTAGATCCTCAGAACCTGAGGGATCTAAAGAAAGATCTCTTGTGTATCCAAAACCAAAATGGCCAAAAGAGCAGTCATTGTGGATGAAGTCTCTCGACTTCTTCTAAGGATCCTGACCTCCATCAAGTGAGAATCAAGATCTTTTTGGTCAAATGAGTTTTTCAAAGCCCTGCAGAGGCTAGCCCAGAGGTGCTTGGTTTTTCTCATGACTCCATTTAAAATTAAGAATCTAAACCCAAGAGTCAGTAGGCCTAAAATTGGAAAATCGAAGCAATATTAACAGCAAGCCTTTGATCACTCATGGTTCACAGGAAGGGAGTCCAGGCCACCATGACTTTAGGTAAATGAGGGGCAAGGGAGCTTATTTTGGATACTGTCTTAGGCTGCGCAACTCATGAAAACCACCAGCCAGTGGTTATGATGTGTGCTATATGGAAGAAGATGAGGGCCATGTGGGAGTGTTTTGGTTTTAATTGTGGTCATTTGTGCGGCATTTAAAAGAGATGACTGGGTCCACCTGGGATTGAACTCAGGTGTGATTTACCTTAGAGACTGAGTTCTGGAACTGACCTCAGAGAAGTATTGCCATGAATTGTGTTGGGATTTTAGCAGGCCATGCATGAGAGTCGCCCTTGGAAACTGAGATCTAAGCCCAGGGTTCCTTTCCACAGAGCACTGAGAATCTCAGCCAGGATATCACATGATTTTATTTTGAAAGACTTGGCAGCCATAGTTCAGAGTCAAAACACACATGGACCTCAGATTGTAGACCTCAAAGGGCCTGGCTTCATGTGACCTTGGGCCACTCTTTGGGAAGCCTTTCCTGTGAGAGTTCTCCAGAGCTTTCATCGAAATGAGCTTACTCAACATTTAATGGCTCCTGAATGAATTGAAACTCACAGTGCCTCCAACTTCATCCTTCAAAAATGGCTAGATAAATACCACCAAATTTTGAAATTCCCATGACCATGTGGCACTGGAGAACCATTGGATGTCCTGTTGCTGATCATGAGTGTACCAGAAAATGCCTTCATTGACTGCGTTTCATGAAAATGGTGTAGAACAGAGATGCCAGTAAGTTGGAGCCTGCTGAGTAGTGGGCCTAGAGCAGTTGTGTGCAGGTGTGTGACAATACATCTGTGGTGGGGTCATGTGGATCTTACATTGGCTTTCAAATGGCTTGTGACTGACATGGTTCAGCTAGCAGAACTTTGTATGTAAAGGCATCATGTTACATGGAGAGTTTTCAGGGCAATATTCAGAATCAAGTTCCTATGGTAAAGGGGGCAAGCAAAGGGGGATAGAAGCCTGTTTGGTGCATTCTCCTGCAGACCTTGACACACCATACGTTACAGGACTCCCTCCAGCATTGTGTCACAGCTTAACTCCTTGTATGTCATGAACCAAATACAAAACACCCACTGCAGCACCAAGAAACACCACGAAAAGTGGAGCATGACCAAATGATTTCAAAGTCCAGACGGGGAGACACTTATCCCCCAGTGGCCACAGTTTAGCTACAAAGAGTGAATTCAGCACTGCTGCCTCATGTTAATTGGACAATAAGAATTCATGTCCTCCAGGTCACAAAAATGCAGACGCAAGTTTGATGGTCTCACTACAAAGGAAGCTAAAGCTTCTGACAACAACATATATTTCAAGTACCAAACCTCATTGTCAGTATCTCCAGAAGTGTTTAGGCCAGCAGAGTTCCATGTTTGTGGAGTTTTACCCTGTCCCTAAGGTTTGGAAACGTCTCTTCCACCTCAAAGGTTGTGAACTACTGAGCATTTTCCATTCTACATATGTATTCACATATTTTCTAACTCTTCTCCTCTAATTGTTTCTTACATGGGGCGTGGTTATTTCAAGCCATTGTTCTGAATGAGAGTGGGAATTTTTTTGTGTAGCACATATTTGCATACACATTGGATTCATTTTCCAATTTTCCATTTGAAATACTGAATCCCTGACACGAACCCATACCCTACTAGACTCTGACTACTAATTCTAATATGATGCAGAAAAGTAACACAAACAGAATTGAAATACAAGCAGTTCAGAGGAGGCATGGTGTATAGTTGATCTTGGCTTTTGCATGATAAATGTTAGGTGTTATAAATCCAGTCTATTTTTAATTGAAATAGATCTCCATGTGTTTTTAAAGTTAACAAATATGTGAATTCCTGTCTCCCTTTGTCTGCAGCCTATTCAGCACATGTATTTTTATATGCACATATCAAATCCTACCTGGTGTCACACCTACATTCTTGTGAGGTGACTGACTTGGGAGATTCAATTTGTGAGAAGACATCACTCCTCCTAAACACTGTTGGAACTGAAAATTCAAATAATGGGTGAGCTTCCTAGTAGAACAACATTATACATAAATCCCTGTTAAGAAAATTGAATATTTTTGGATCTGTGATTGATGTATATTTCATGGTGAATTTCGATTTGCATATATGTTGCTACATTTCAATATCTGTGTGTGTCTGTGTGTGTATACACACACACACACACACACACTCTCCAGATTTTTAAAAATATGAAATATATGTATCTTATTTACACTCCCTAAATTCATTTATGTTCAAGTATGTGGATTTATAATCAACTTTTCACAAGATTTTTCGCAGAAATATTTATCCACCTGAAATACATATTTGTTTCCTAGTACTGAAAACTAACTTCAGTGAATGGTACATACAAATCCTGTTGATAGCCACAGCCAAGGGTCTCCAGTAAGGACCATATGTACTATTGAACAACCAAAGGCAGGCATGGTCCCTAAGCCACATGCTTGTTGTTTAAACAGAGAGGGGGAGA
The DNA here is from genome assembly GCF_048772815.1 of Callospermophilus lateralis. NCBI lineage: Eukaryota > Metazoa > Chordata > Mammalia > Rodentia > Sciuridae > Callospermophilus > Callospermophilus lateralis. The sequence goes on along the minus strand of NW_027514541.1, from coordinate 950,944 downwards.
TGTTGAGAGCCACAGCCAATGGGGCCCCAGGAAACCTCCAGCTGCCAGCAAACTTCCAGCTGCCGGCTGATGATTGGCTCACAGCGGCCCCAGCAACATCTAGCTGATTGGCTCCTCTGTGGTGATGCTCATTGCAGATGCTCATTGAGCTGTTTTCTCGCCCTTTCAGACTGCCAGTGGATGATTGGCTCACAGAGGCCCCAGCAACATCTAGCTGATTGGCTCCTCAGTGGTGATGCTCAATGGGATGTTTCCTTGCCCTTTCAAACAACGGAGCTGCTCATTGGTGGACTTTTTTGGCTCTGCCCATGTGACCCAGCCAATCGGCCTCAAAAGGAGGAGGCTTGTGGTTGAGGGAGAGGCTTGTGGGAAGACTGTGGTGGCAGTTGGGCTCTGAGGGTTTTTCCTGAGAAGCTGTTTTGTTTGGCTTGTGTGGTTCTAAAAATAAAGTTCGTTTCTTTTGACAATTGGCTCCTGAATTGTGCCCAGCCAGACTGATGATAATCATGTAAAATGTTGATTTTAAATCCACATACATGAACTTGAATGAATTTAGGGAGTGTATAAAAAGACACCTATATTTCATATTTTGGAAAATCTGGAAAATCTGGTGAGTATGTATATATATATATATATATATATATATATATATATATATATATATATATATATACACACACACACACACACAACAATAAAATGTAGCAATATATATGCCAATCAAAATTTATCATGAAATATATATCATCCACATATCTAAAAATATTCATTTTACTGAACATGGATTTATGTATGATGTTGTTCACTAGGAAGCTCACCCATAGGTTGAATTTTCAGTTCCATCAGTATTTAGGGGAAGTGATCTATTCTCATAATTTGTATATTCCAAAGTCAGTGAGCTCACAAGAATGTACGTGTGTTACCAGGTAGGAGTCTATATATGCATAAAAATATACATGTTTTAAAGAGGCTACGGAGAAAAGGAGACAGGAATTTACATGTGTGTTAACTTTGAAAACTCATGGAGAAATATTACAATGAAAAGTTGACTAGATTTATAACACGTATCCTTGATAAAGGAGAAGGAAAATCCAAGTATACACCATGCCTCCTACAAAAGGCCTGTATTTCTATTCTGTTAGGTTTCTTTTTCTCCATCATTTTAGGATAAGTAGTCAGAGTCTAGTAGGGTATGCGTTAGTGTGGGGAATTCAGTATTTCAAATGGAAAATAGGATAATGTATCCAATGTGTATGCAAATATGTGCTACACAATTATCTTCCCACTCTCACCTAGAACAATGCCTTGACATTACCTTTGCCCCAAGTGAGACACAATTAGAGGAGAAGAGTTAGAAAATCTGTGAATACATATCTGGAATGGAAAATTCTCAGGAGTTCTCAACCTGGGAGCAGGTAGAGGAGTTTCCAGAAGTAAGGAACTGGGTAAACACTCCACAACCATGGAGGTCTGCTGGAAAAAAGACTTCTGGAGAAACTGCCTCTGAGATGTGGCACTTGAAATATATGTTGTTGTCAGGAGCTTTGTCTTCATTTGTAGTGAAACCATCAAAGCTGGGTCTGAATCTTTGTGACCTGGAGAACATGGTTTCTTATTTTCCAATGAACCTGAGGCAGCAGTGCTGATTTTTCTCTTTGTAGGTAAACAGAGGCCACTGGGCCAAAGTGTCTAACTGTGTGGACTATGAAGCCATTTAGTCATCCTTCAATTTTCATGGTGTTTCTTGGTGCTGAACTGGGAGTTTGGTATTTGCTTCAAGAAATACAAGGAGTTCAACTGGGACACAGTGTTGGAGCGAGTTCTGTGACATGTGGTGGGTCAGAGTCTCCAGGAGAACGCACCAATCCGGCTTCTATCCCACATAGCTTGCCCCCTTGACCATAGCAACCTGATTCTGAACATTGCCCTGAAACCTCTCCATATAACAAGATGCCTTTGCATATAAGGGTCTGCTGGGTGCACCATGTCAGCTAAAAGCCATTTGGAAGTCAATGGCAGATCCACATGGCATCACCATAAATATTTTATCACACACCTGCACACTACAGCTCTGGGCCAACTACTCTGCAGTCTCCATCTAACCGGCATCTCTGTTCTACACCACTTTCATTATACCCAATCAATCAAGGCACTTTCTGTTACACTAATGATCAGCAACAGGACATCAAAGGTTCTCCAGTGCCACCTCATCATGTGAATTTCAAAAATTTCATGGTATTTATCTAGCCATTTTACAAGGATGAAGTTGGAGGCATTGTGGGTTTCAAATCTTTCAGGAATTATTCAATGTTGAGGAAGCTCATTTCAATGAAAGTTCTGGAGAACTCTCACAGGCAAGGCTTTCCAAAGAGTGGCCAAATAGTCACATGAAGCCAGGCCAATTGAGGTCTACAATGTGAGGTCCATGTGTGTTTTGACTCTCAACTATGTCTGGCAAGTATTTCAAAATAACATCATATGATATTCTGTCTGAGATTCCCAGTGCGCTGTGGAAAGCCACCCCGGGCCTAGATCTCAGTTTCAAAGGGCGACTCTCATGGGTGGCCGGCTAAAATCCCAACACAAATCATGGCAATACTTCTCTGAGGTCAGTTCCAGAACTCTGTCTCTAAGGGGAATCACACCAGAGTTCAATCCCTGGTGGACCCAGTCATCTCTTCCGACTGCCACATAAATGACCATAATGAAAACCAAAACACTCCCAAATGGCCCTCATCTTCTTCCATATAGACACTCATCATAACCTCTGGGTTGACGTTTCCTTGAGGGGCACAGCCCAAGACAGTGTCCAAAATAATCTCCCTTTCCTCTCATTTGCCTGAAGTCAGGGTGGCCTGGACACCCATTCTGTGAACCAGGAGTGATCAAATAACCCTGACTTTAATACTGCTCTGCTTCTCTAATTTGAGGCCTACTGTCTGTGGAGTATAGATTCTTGATGTGAATTGGAGTAATGAAAAAACCCAATAACCCATTGGCTACCCTCTGCAGGGTTTTGAAGAACTCATTTGACCCAATAAATCCCTATTCTCATTTTATGGAGGTCAGGAACCTTACAGAGGAAGGTGAGAGACTTCATCCTCAATGACTGTTTTTTGGGCCATTTTGGTTTTTGATGTGCCTTCTGGAATGTTACATATGTTTTTTTTTGGTTTGAGTGCCTTCTGGAATGTTACATAATTTTTTTCTTTAGACATTATTGCCAGAGTTCCTATCTTCATCCCAGTGCAGGTGAAATCAAAGATAATACCAATCTACAGCTTCTGCAATAGCCATCCCTGTACTGCTTGCAGAACTTGCCTGGACACATGTGAACTCACCTAAATGCATTGTGAACTATCTGTTGGTGCAGCGACTTGTGGTAGTGTTGGGGTATATTTGCTGATGATGTCATCGGTGGTACAATTTTTCCAAAAGGAGCCGTCAATTGGCTTGGTGTATCTTCCTCCCTTCTGCATGTCATGATCGTCCAGCTAAAATTTGGGGGGCCAACAGAGGTGAGGCAAAGAACCTCACCCACCCCCGCTGGTACAAAGACCTCTCCACAGGTGTGGCTCTATACTGGACGGGTAGTCAGTGATGGGTAAGATCCAATTGCAATGGTACCAACTTAACGGGTAAAGACCATATGTACTATTGGACAACCTAAGGCAGGCACGGTCCCTAAGACACATGCGTGTTGTTTAAACAGAGAGGGGAAGATGTTGAGAACCACAGCCGAAGGGGCCCCAGCAAAATTCCTGCTGCCAGCAAACTTCCAGCTGATGGCTGATGATTGGCTCACAGCGGCCCCAGCAACAACTAGCTGATTGGCTCCTCTGCGGTGATGCTCAATGGGCTGTTTCCCTGCCCTTTCAGACCACAAAACTGCTCATTGGGGGACTTTTTTTGACTCCGCCCACATGACCCAGCAATCGGCCTCAAGAGCAGCAGGATTGTGGGAGGCGGAGAGAGGCTCATTTGGGAAGGAGAGGTTTTGGGAAGCCAGTGGTGGCAGTTGGGGCTCTGAAGGTTTTTCCTGAGAGGCTGTTTTGTTTGGCGTGTGTGGTTCTAAAAATAAAGTTCATTTCTTTTGACAAGTGGCTCCTGATTGTGCCCAGCAAGACTGCGGCATTATCCTAATATTTCTGCAATAACTGACCCAGTTTAACATCAATGCAAGTAGATTCCTGTGGGAGAGGACATGATGTGTATTTTGACGTTCATTTTTATGTAACAGTGGTACATTACTATTTCTTCAGTTTACACACATCATAGGATATATATTTGATCCAAAAGTTCACAAATTTATAGGCATTTGTTTCACTTTCAATCACTTTCTGCTTCAAAACACATGTATTCCTCCATGTTTCTTGACTGGTCTTTTCATGAGACTTCTTTCCAAACACATTATTTCCGACTTCCATAATCACTTTTGAAGCAAAACTCACACATTCTTCATGAAAAACCATAATGCTGATATAACCATTAGATATATTACTGGTTGGAATGAAGGATAGTATATCAATGTAAGATTTTCTGTATATTTTCAGATATCAATTCAATCCATTATTTAAATTTAGAACCAGTTATAATATTTATTTACAGTATGGTCTATTCATGCATTATTTCAATAATTATAGACACAGTGTACACCATTTTTACCTCCAAAAATAATTTATACATCTTCAAAATATTGCTCCCAGAAATGGTGGAAGAAATACTCATGTCACCTGATCTACATATACATTTTACCACAGTAATATTCTGCACACAGAAAGAAGAGGTCAAACTTACGTTTGTACCAAAGCCTAAATGGAAAGTGAGCATGGATTACGGAAAACATCCATGTCCATGTTGCCTAATGCTCTCAAAAGTTCATCCAATTGGTGACTACATGTTTGTTTCTTCCTAAGATTATATATTCAAACTCAAGCCTGTTGAAAATGTATAATTCTATCACTCACTTTATACTTTGCCTGATATCCTAATGTCAATTGATATCTGCATTCCTACTTTTTTCCCCAGTTCATCCTTTTGACAGACTCTCCACATGTGCTGACAATTACATTCACTCTATCCGAAACCCTATTGCTAAAGTTCTTTTTATCCAAATCCTATACTCACTCTTCTTTCAAAACCTACCAACTATCTTACTAATCCTACAAATTATCCCTTTTTGACTGGATGTTCTCTTCAACATTCAATAAACCAAGGTACAAGTAATTATGCCATTGTATATCGATTTATCTGAGACATCTGTGCAGAATATAATTCAAAGCTAAGAATCCCAGCCAAGGGTCCAATGCAATTCTGGGCTTCAAATATTACCTAGATGTCTGTTTTCATACTTATATTTCACTTATATTCTTATAAATATCGCACGTTCCCAATACCATAATTCATCCCGCAGAATGATTCCTAACCCAAATGGAGCATGTTATTAACCCTGACCATACACAGTTCTCTCAATCTAACTTTACTGAAGAGCAGGGACAGAGTTGGTCTTTCAATACAGAAATTAGGGGATCTTCTACTTGCTGAGAACCTCCAAGATCATTAAAGAAATGATCCCTGGATTAAATGTAGGCAGCTATGAATGACGTCAGAGAGCAAAAGTCATCTTCCATGACAAACAACCTGGTTAGCATGAAGGGATGTGTCTGAATCAACATTTCTTTTCTTAATGTATAGAAGATGGACCGAACCAGGCCTATCTGGAGAGCTTTTTTTGGGTGCCTATGGTTGATATACCATGCAAAATTGTGAAAGTTTCACTGGAAGTAGGGGCAGCCTCCAACTCATTGGACTCTTGGAAGCAACTGTTAGGACAAATTGGTTGCCAAGGCAGTAACCTGATTCAGTTCCTGAAGGAAGTGACCTACGTCACTTCCTTGGTGAAGAAATTCTCTGAACTTGGGATCCATGAAGACAGGCACCCAGAGCCAGTCCCAGTCCCAGTCCCAGTGGGCTCACTTGTTCGGTTTTACCAAGGACAAGGTCAGTCTTTCTTGGTACCTACCTATGTGAGGATGGCCAAAAGCCAGGAGAGCTCTGAAGAGGGACCTTTTCTGAGAAAGCAGGTAGTGGCTCACCGCTGGCTCCTGACAACTTCACAGAGTTGGCCAAGGAGACCAGATCTGAGTCAGGACAGGACATTTCGGGAGAACATTGTATGGCCAACCAGTCAGAGGACACTCTGGATAGTCACAGACCTACTTGGGGGAAGGAGGTGCCTTTGTGGGAGTGGTTGTGGTTTTGTGGTTTTGTCACATGTTCTGAGAATAGGTAGAAAATGCGGTTTGTTTGGTTTGGATTGGACTGTTTCTAGTAAGTCGTTTGACATGTGAGTGTTTCTATGTCTGTGTATCCCACTGTGTCTGTGGTTGTAGACATTAGAAAAGAGAATGAATTAATGGATGTGTCCTGTCTAGTAGAAAGCTTCCTGGCATTCATCCTGCCCAATTGATGAATGGACTGCGGCTTGCCTTCTGGATGGGCAAAACCTACTATCTTCCTAAGATCCTGTTTTCTTCCTGAATTCTGGCCACTCTTCAGAATAGGCTCATGGTTTTGTGTCCAAGATATATACAACCTCCAAGCTCTGTGACATGACCATGTACTTGATAGCTGAAGTGAATGGGGAGCATCTCAGAAAACTCAGATATCAGTGTGACCAGAAAAGTCTCAGTGGAGAAACCCTGCTTTGGGTCATTTGCTTACCTGTTCTTCTGTTGCCCTAAATGTCAGGAAGGTCTTTGCCTCTGGCCACCCCTTTGTGAAGCCTGAAGAAAACAGTTTTCAAATGAAAATGAATGGGCATCACCTGTTGCTCTTTGCTTAATTGCTTTGTAAAAGGATGTGTCTGAATCAGCCTCTTGGTTCTGTGTGAGGTTGTGGCTTAGATTCTCAGCACCTGATGCATCTAAAGATAGATTCCATGTGTGCATTCAAAACAGAAATGGCAAATGAGTCTCTTGCCTTCCTCTATTAGATTCCTGACCTTCATCAAGTAAGAATCAGGATCCTTTAGTTCAAATGAGTTCTTTGAACCCCTGCAGAAGTGCTTGGGTTTTCTGATGACTCAAAATCACATAAAGAATCTATACCTGACAGCCAGTAGGCCTCAAATTGGAAAAGCAGAACAGTATTAACGCCATCCCTATTTGATCAGTTCTGGTTCACAGGAAGGGTGTGTAGGCCTCCCTGACTTTCGGCAAATGAGGGGCAAGGGAGCTTATTTTGGACAGTGTCTTGGTCTGCGCCCCTCATGGAAATCTCCAGCGAGAGGTTATGATGAGTGTATATATGGAAAAACATGAGGGCCATGTGGGAGTGTTTTGGTTTTAATTGTGGTCATTTGTGTGGCAGTTGGAATAGATGACTGCGTCCACCTGGGTTTCAACTCTTGTGGGATTCCCCTTGGATACTGAGTTCTGAAACTGACCTTAGAGAAGTATTGCCATGAATTTTGTTGGGATTTTCGGAGGCCACACATGAGAGTCACCCTTGGAAACTGAGATCTAGGCCCAGGGTGGCTTTTCACAGAGCACTGGGAATCTCAGCGAGGATATCACTTGAGTATATTCTGAAAGACTTGGCAGCAATAGTTGACAGTCAAAACACACATGAACCTCACATTGTAGACCTCAATGTGGCTGGCTTTTTGTGATCTTGGGCCACTCTTTCGGAAGACTTGCCTGTGAGAGTTCTCTAGAGCTTCCATTGAAATGAGCTTCCTCAACATTTAATGGTTCCTGAATGAATTGAAACCCACAGTACCTCCAACTTCATCCTTGAAAAATGGCTAGAAAATACCATGAAATTTTTGAAATTTCCATGACCAGCTGGCACTGGAAAACCATTTGATGTCCTGTTGCTTATCATGAGTATACAAGACAGTGCCTGGTTTGACTGAGTTTCATGATAATGGTGTAGAAAAGAGATGCCAGTAAGTTGGAGCCTGCTGAGTAGTGGGCCAAGAGCAGTAGAGTGTAGGTGTGTGAAAAAACATCTGTGGTGCGGCCACGTGGATCTGCCATTGGCTTATAAATGGTTTGTGACTGACATCTGCAGGTAGCAGACCTTTGGATGTAAAGGCATCTTGTTGTATGGAGAGGTTTCAGGGCAATGTTCAGAATCATATTGCTATGGTCAAGGGGGCAACTATGTGTGATAGAAGCCTGCTTGGTACATTCTCCTGCCGATCCTGACCACAACACGTGACAGAACTCCCTGCAGCACTATATCGCAGTTAAACTCCTTTATTTCGTAAAGTAAATACCAAACTTTCAGTGCAGCATCAAATAACATGACGAAATGTGAAGGATGATCAAATGGCTTCACAGTCCACACTGGGAGACACTTAGCCCTCAGTAGCCCCAGTTTGCCTACAAAGAGAGAATTCAGCACTGCTGCCTCATGTTCATAGGAAAATAAAAAAACATGTTCTTCAGGTCACATAGATGCAGACTCAGCTTTGATGGTCTCACTACAAAGGAAGCTAAAGCTCCTGACAACAACATATATTTCAAGTGCCCAACCTCAGAGGCATTTTCTCAAGAAGTCTTAAGGCCGACACAGCTCCATGTTTGTGGTATTTACCCTGTCCCTTACTTTTGGAAACTCCTCTACCACCTTCAAGGTTGTGAACTCCTGAGCATTTTCCATTCCAGATATTTACTATGAACTCAAACAACAACAAGTGCTGGCGAGGATGTGGAGAAAAGGGTACACTTGTACATTGCTGGTGGGACTGCAAATTGGTGCAGCCAAATTGGAAAGCAGTATGGAGATTTCTTGTAGAGCTGGGAATGGAACCACCATTTGACACAGGTATTCCCCTTCTCAGTCTATTCCCTAAAGACCTAAAAAAAAATGCTACAGGGACACTGCTACATTGATGTTCATAGCAGCACAATTTACAATAGCAAGACTGTGGAACCAACCTAGATGCACTTCCATAGATGAATGGATAAAAAATGTGGCATTTATACACAATGGAGTATTACTCTGCATTAAAAAATGACAAAATGATATAATTTGCAGAGAAATGGATGGCGTTAGAGCAGATTATGCTAAGTGAAGCTAGCCAATCCCTAAAACCAAATGCCAAATGTCTTTATTGATATAAAGAGAGTAACTAAGAACAGAGTAGGGATGAATAGAATGAGAAGAAAATTAACATTAAACAGGGATGAGAGGAGGAAGGGAAAGGGAGAGTGAAGGGAACTTGCATGGAAATAAAAGGAGACCCTCAGGGTTATACAAAATTACATACAAGGGGAGGTGAGGGAAAGGAAAAAATTATACAAGGGGGAGAAATGAATTACAGTAAAGAGGTAGAGAGAGAAGAGGGGAGGGGAGGTAAGGGGAGGGGGATAGTAGAGGTTAGGAAAGGCAGCAGAATGCGACAGACACTAGTATGGCAATATGTAAATCAATGGTTGTGTAACTGATGTGATTCTGCAATCTGTTTACGGGGTAAATATGGGAGTTCATAACCCACTTGAATCACAGTGTGGAATATGATATATCAAGAAGTATGTAATGTTTTGAACAAGCATAAATAAAAATTAAAAAAAAGAAAACTAACTTTGGTGAATGGTGCAAAGAAATCCTAATATTTCTACAGTAACTGACACAGTTTAACATCAATGTGAGTAGATTCCTGTGGGACATGATGTGTATTTTGATGTTCATTTTTATTCAACACTGGTACATTACTATTTCTTCAGTTCATTCACATCATATTATAATATTTCATTCACAAGTAAGCAAATTTATCGTCATTTTTTTCAATTTCAATCACTTCCTGCTTCAGAACTCATGAATTCCTCGGTGTTCCTTGACTGGCCTTTTCATGAGACTTCTTTCCAAACACATTATTTTCGATTTCCATAATCACTTTTGAAGCAAAACTCACACAAACTTCATGATAAACCGTACCCTAATATTAACATTAGGTGTATAACTGGTTGTCATGAATGATTGCATATCAATATAAGATTTCTTATATATTTTCAGATATCAATTCAATCCATTACTTAAAGTGGAACAAGTTATATTATTTATTGAAATTAATGTCTATTCATGCATTATCTGTATATTCATAGAAACAGGGTACACCTCTTTTTACCCCCAATGCTAATTTATACGTCTTCAAAATACTGCTCCTAGAAATGGTGGAAGAAATAATCATGTCATCTGATCTACATACACATTTTATCACAGTAATATTCTGGAAACAAAATGCAAAGGTCCCACTTAGGATTGTACCAAAGTCTAAATGGAAAGTGAACATGGATTACTAACAACATCCATGTCCATGTTGCCTAATGCTCTCAAATGTCAATCCTATTGGTGACCTACATATTTGTTTCTTCCTAAGATTAGATATTCAATCTCAACCCTGTTGAAAATGTCTTATCCTATCACTCACTTTATACTTTGCCTGATTTCCTAATGTCTCTATTGATATCTGGTTTTCTACAAATTTTCCACAGTTCATCATTGTGTCTGATTTCTTCATATATGCTGACATTTATATTCACTCACTGCCCAAAAAAAAATTGCTAAAGAACTTTTGTTACATATCCTATACTAACTCTACTTGCTAAACATAATGACTATCTTCTTAATCCTACCGACAATCCCTTTTGACTGGATGTTCTCTTCAGCATTCAATCATCCAAGGTTCAAGTTCCTCTGCCATTGTATATCGATTCATTTGAGACATGTGTGCAGAATTCAAAGCTAAATATCCCAATCAACTGCCCAAAGCCCTTCTGGGATTCAAATCTTACTTTAATTTCTGTTTTCATACATATATTTAACCTCAATATTCTTATAAATATCACAGGTTCCCAGTATCATTATTCATCCAGCAGAATGATTCCTAACCCAAATCGAACATGAAATTTACCCTAACCATACACTGTTCACTCAATCTAACTTTACAGAAGAGCAGAGACAGATTGTTCTTACAATACAGGAATGTAGGGGATGCTCCACCTGTTAAGAACCTCAAAGGTTCATGCAGAAATGATCCCTGGAGAAGATGTAGGCAGCAATGAAGGACCTGAGAGACAAAAAGTCATTTTCCATGGCAAACAACCTGGTCAGGATGAAGGGTTGTGTCTGAATCAGCCTCTCTCTTCTTAATGTAGAGAAGATGAACCAAACCAGGCTTGTGTGGAGAGCTGTTCCCGGGTGCCTAAGGTTGATATACCATTCTAAGTTGTGAAAGTGTCAAAGGAAGTAGGGGCAGCCTCCATCTCATGGGACCCTTGGAAGCAACTGTTAGGACAAAGTGGTTGCCAAGGCAGTGACCTCATTCAGTTCTTGAAGGAAGTGACCTACCTCACTTCCTTGTTGATGGAACTTTCTGAACTTGGGACCGAGGAAACCAAGCACCAGAGCCAGTCCCAATCCCAGTCCAAGTGGTCTCATTTGTTTGGAATCACCAAGGACAGAGTCAGTCTTCTTGGTACTGACTGATGTGAGGATGTCCAAATGCCAGGAAAGATCTGAACAGGGGCCTTTCCTGACTAAGTAGGTAGTGGTTCACCCCTGGCTCCTGACTGCTTCACAGAGTTGGACAAGGACACCAGATCTGAGACAGGACAGACCATTAACGGGGAACATAGTATGGCAAACCTGTCAGAGGACACTCCGGATAATCACAGCCCTACTTGGGGGAAGGAGGTGTCTTTTTGAGTGTGGGTGTGTGGTTTTGTCTCTGTTCTGAGAATAGGTAAGAAAGGAGGTTTCTTTGGTTTGGAGTGAACTGTTTCTAGTAAGTCGTTTTACAAGGTAAGTGTTTCTATTTCTGTGTATCCCACTGTGTCCGTGGTTGTATACATTATAAAAGAGAATGCATCAATGCATGTGTCCTCTCTAGTAGAAAGCTTCCCAGCATTCATCCTGCCCAATTAATGAATGGAGTGTGGTTTCCATATCGATAGGCAACACCTACTACCTTTTTAAGTCCCTGTTTTCTTTCTGAATTCTGACAACTCTTCAGAATAGGCTCTTGGGTTTGTGTCCAAGATATGTACCACCTCCAATCTCTGTCACATGGCCATGTACTGGCTATCTGAAGGGAATGGCCAAGATCTCAGAAAACTCAGATATCAGTGTGACCAGGAAAGTCTCAGTGGAGAAACCCTGCTTTGGGCCTTTTGCTAACCTATTGTTCTGTTGCCCTGAATCTCAGGATGTCTTTGCCTCTGGCCACCCCTTTGGGAAGCCTGAGGAAAACATTTTTCAAATGGAAATGAAGGGCATCACCTGTTAGGATCCTGAATTCCATCAAGGGAGAATAGGAATCCTTTGGGCCAAATGAGTTCTTCAAATCTCTGCAGAGGGGCTTGGGTTTTCTCATGACTCAAATTCACATAAAGAATCTAAACCACAGAGTCAGAAGGCCTCAAATTGAAAAAGCCGAGCAGTATTAATGGCAGGCCTATTTGATCACTCCTGGTTTACAGGAAGTGTGTCCAGGCCACCTTGATGTTAGACAAATGAGGGGAACAGGACCTTAATTTGGACACTGACTTGGGCTGTGGACCTCATTGAAAACTCCAGCCAGACGTTATAAGGAGTGTCTATATGGAAGAAGATGAGGACCATGTGGGAGTGTTTTGGTTTTAATTGTGGTCATTTGTGTGGCGGTTGGAAGAGATGACTGTTCCACTGGGCTTGAACTCTGGTGTGATTCCCCTTAGAGACTGAGTTCTTTAACTGACCTCAGAGAAGTGTTGCCATGAATTGTGTTGGGATTTTAGGAGGCCACACATGAGAGTTGCCCTTGGAACCTGAGATCTAGGCCCAGGTTGGATTTCCACAGAACACTGGGAATTTCAGCCCGGATATTACATACAATTTTTCTTAAAGACTTGGCAGCCATATTTGAGTTTAAAACACACATGTACCTCACATTGTAGATCTCAATGGGCCTGGCTGCATGTGACATTTTGGCCACCCTTAGGGAAACCATGCCTGTGAGAATGCTCCAGTGCTTTCATTGATATTAGCTTCTTCACCATTTAATGGTTCCTGAATTAATTGAATCCCTCAGAGCCTCTAACTTCATCCGTGAAAAATGGCTAGAAAATTACCATGAAATTTTTGATATTTTCATGTTCAGCTGGCACTGGAAAAACTTTCGATGTCCTGTTTCTGATCGTGAGTATACCAGACACTGCCTTGATTGACTTTGTTTCATGAAAATGGTGTAGAACAGATATGCCAGTAAGTTGGAGCCTGGTGAGTAGTGGGCCTAGAGCAGTGGTATGCAATTGTGTGATAAAACATCTGTGTTGCGGCCATGTGGATGAGCCATTGGTTTCCAAATGGCTTGTGACTGACATGGTGCAGCCAGCAGACCCATATATGTAAAGGCATCTTGTATATGGAGAGGATTCACTGCAATGTTCAGAATCATATTGCTATTCTCAAGGGGGCAATCTACATGGGATAGAACCTTGGTTGGTGCATTCTCCTGAAGAACCTGACTCACCACACCTTAAAGAACTCCCTCCACCACTCTGTCCCATTTTAACTCCTTGTATTTCTTGAAGCAAATACCAAACTCCCAGTGGAGCAGCGAGAAACACCACGAAAAGTGGAGGATGACCAATTGGCTTCACAGTCCACACTGAAAGACACTTAGACCCCTGTGTCCATAGTTTACCCACAAAGAGAGAATTCAGCACTGCTGCCTCATGTTCATTGGATAATAAGAAACCATGTCCTCCAAGTAACATAGATGCAGACCCAGCTTTGATGGTCTCTCTACAAAGGAACTAAATCTCCTCAGAACATCAAATATTTCAAGTGCCCACCCTTAGAGGCAGTTTCTCAAAAAGTATTTAGGCCAGCAGAGCTGCATGTTTGTGGAATGTTTACCCTGTCCCTTACTTTTAGAATCTTCTCTACCACCTCCAAAGTTGTAAACTCTGAGTGTTTTCCATTCCAGATATATATTCACAGATTTTCTAACTCTTATCCTCTAATTGTGTCTTACTTGAGGAGAATGTAATGTCAAGGCCTTGTTCTGGATGAAAGTGGGAAGATTTTTGTGTAGCACATATTTGCATACACATTGGATTCAATTTCCTATTTTCCATTAGATATGCTGAATCCCTGAAACTAACATATACCCTATTAGACTCTGACTACTAATCCTAATATGATGGAGAAAAATAACACAAACAGAATAGAAATACAAGCAGTTTAGAGGAGGTATGTTTTATAGTTGGAGTTGCCTTTTGCATGGTAGAGTGTAGCAGTTATAAATCTAATCAATTATTTGTTGAAATAGTTCTCCATGCGTTTTTAAAGTTTACAAATAAGTGAATTCCTGTCCCCCTTTCTCTGTAGCCTATTCAGCACACGTAATTTTATATGCACATATAGAATCCTACCTGGTACTACAAGTACATTCTTGTGAGGTGGCTGACTTGGCAGATACAAATTGGAAGAAGAGATCACTCCTCCTAAACGCTGCTTGAACTGATAATTCAAATGTGAGTGAGCTTCCTAGTTGAACAACATTATACATAAATCCATGTTCAGTAAAATGAATATATTTGGATCTGTGGATGATATACATTTCATGGTGAATTTCGATTGGCATATATATTGCAATTTTTAATGTCTCTCTCTCTGTGTATATATAAATATATATATAGATACACTCTCCAGATTTTTCAAAATATGAACTATGTGTCTTATTACACACTTACTAAATTCATTCATATTTATGTTGTGGATTTATAATCAACTTTTCACAAGATTATTCTCAGAAATATTCATCCACCTGAAATACGTATTTGTTTCTTAGTACTGTTTCCACCCCAGATATGCATTCACCGATTTTCAAACTCTTCTACTCTAATTGTGTCTTACTTGGGGTGAAGGTAATGTAAAGGCATTGTTCTGGATGAGAGTGGGAAGATAATTGTGTAGCATATATTTTATACACATTGGATTCATTTTCCTATATTCCATTGAAAATACTGAATCCCTGACAATAAACCATACCCTACTATACTCTGTCTACTAATCCAAATATGATGGAGAAAAATAACCCAAACAGGAGGCATGGGGTATAGTTGGACTTGCCATTTGCATGATAAATGGTAGGTGTTATAAATCTAGTCAATTTTTAATTGAAATAGTTCTCCATGTGTTGTTAAAGTTAACAAATATGTAAATTCCTCTCTGCCTTTCTCTGTAGCCTATTCAGCACATGTATTTTTATACGCTCATATAGAATCCTACCTGGTATCACACTTTCATTTTTGTGAGGTGACTGACTTGGCAGATACAACTTGTGAGAAGAGATCACTCCTCTAAACGCTGTTGAAACTGAAAATTTAAATTTTGGGTGAGCTTTCTAGTTAAACAACATTATACATAAAACCTTGTTCAGTAAAATAAATATTTTTGCATCTGTGGATGCTATATATTTTATGATGAACTTCGATTGGCATATATATTCCTACATTTTAATGTCTGTGTATGTGTTTTGTGTGTGTGTGTGTGTGTGTGTGTGTGTGTGTATATATATATATATATATATATATATATATATATATATACACACATATATATAATTATGAATATATATATATACACTGTCCTGATTTTTAAAAAATGAAAAATATGTATCTTAAATACACTCCCTAAGTTCATTCATGTTCAAAAATGTGGATTTATAATCAACTTTTCACAAAATTATTCCCAGAAATATTCATCCACCTGAAATACACATTTGTTTCGTAGTTCTGAAAACTAACTTCAGTAAATGGTGCTTACAAATCCTAATATTTGTACAGTAACTGACCCAGATTAACATCAATCAAGTAGATTCGTATGGGACATGATGTGTACTCTGACGTTTATTTTCATTCAACACTGGTACATTACTATTTCTTCAGTTTATACAAATCATAGAAAATATATATTTCATCCACAAGTTCACAAATTTATACGCATTTGTTTCACAATCACTTCCTGCTTCATAAAACATGTATTCCTCCAGGTTTCTTGACTGGTCTTTTCATGAGACTTCTTTCCAAACACATTATTTTCGATTTCCATAATCACTTTTGAAGCAAAACTCACACACCCTTCATGATAAACCATAACCTTAATGTGGCCATTAGATATATAACTGGTTGGAAAGAATGTTTGTCTTTCAATATAAGATTCCCTGTATTTTTTCAGATATAATTTCAATCCATTATTTAAAGTCAGAACCAGATATATTATTTATTCACAGTATGGTCTATTCATGCATTATCTCTATATGCACAGACAAAGGGTACACCTCTTTTTACCCCCATTACTAATTTATACGTCTTGAATATGTTGCTGCCAGAAATGGTGGAAGAAATAGTCATGTCACCTGATCTGCATGTACGTTTTATCACAGTAATATTCTGGACAAAAAAAGCAAAGGTCACACTTAAGATTGTAGCAAAGACTAAATGAAAAGTGAGCATGGATTACTAAACATCCATGTCCAGGTTGCCTAATGCTGTCAAATATCAATCCTATTGGTCACTACATATTTGTTTCTTTCTAAGATTATATATTCAAACTCAACCCTGTTGAAAATATCTAATCCTATCACTCACTTTATACTTTGCCTGATTTTGTAATGTCTCTATTGATATCAGCTTTCCTAACTATTTTCCCCAGTTCATCATTGTGACTGTCTCTTCACTTGTGCTGACATTAACATTCACTGTCTACCGGAAACCCTATTGCTAAACAACATTTGGTCCAAATCCTATACTCACTCTTCTTTCTAAACCTACCGAGAATCTTCCGAATCCTACCGACTATCCCTTTTGACTGGAAGTTCTCTTCTACATTTAATCATCCATGGTACAAGGACCTAAGCCATTGTATATAAATTTACCTGACACATCAGTGCAGAACATAATTCAAAGCTACGTATCCCAATCAAGGGCCCAATGCCCTTTTGGGCTTCAAATCTTAGCTAGATTTCTGTTTTCATACTTATATTTTACCTATATATTCTTGTAAATATCGCAGTTTCCCAATACCATTATTCATCACGCAGAAAGATTCCTAATCCAAATCGAACCTGTTAGTTAAACTAACAATACACTGTTCAGTCAATTTAACTTTACAGAAGAGCAGGGATAGAGTTGGTCTTACAATACAGGAATATAGGGGATCTTCCACATGCTGAGAAACTCAAAGGTCCATGCAGAAATGATTCCTGGAGAAGTTGTAAGCAGCTATGGAGGACCTAAGAGAGCAAAAGTCATCCTCCATGGCAAACAACCTGGTCAGGATGAAGGGTTGTGTCTGAATCAGCTTCTCTCTTCTTAATGTAGAGAAGATGGACCAAACCAGGCCTGTGTGGAGAGCTGTTCCCAGGTGCCAATGGTTGATATACCAATCTAACTTGTGAAAGTGTCACAGGAAGTAGGGGCAGCCTCCATCTCATGGGACCCTTGAAAGCAATTGTTAGGACAAAGTGGTTGCCACGGCAGTAACCTCATTCAGTTCCTGAATGAAGTGACCTACCTCTCTTCCTTGATGACGGATCTCTCTAAACTTGGGATCCAGGAAGCCAGGCACCCAGAGTCAGTCCCAGTTTCTTTCCCAGTGGGCTCAGTTGTTTGGAATAACCAAGGACAGAGTAAGTCTTCCTTGGTACCTCCTGATGTGAGGATTGCCAAATGCCAGGAGAGCTCTGAAAAGGGGAATTTCCTGAGAAAGCTGGTAGTGGCTCACCACTGGCTCTTGAAAACTTCACAGTGTTGGCCAAGGAGACCAGATCTGAGAAGGACAGGCCATTTCAAGGAAACATAGTATGGCCCATCAGTCAGAGTACATTCCAATTAGTCACAGACCTACTTGAATAAAGGAGGGGTTGTTGTGGGTGTGGTTGTGATTTTGTGGTTTAGTCTCATGTTCTGAGAATAGGTAAGAAAGGCGGTTTGTTTGTTTTGGAGTGGACTGTTTATAGTAAGTCATTTGACAAGGCGATTGTTTGTATGCCTGTGTATCCCACTGTGTCCGTGGTTGTAGACATTATAAAAGATAATGCATCAATGGATGTGTCCTGTCTAGTAGAAAGCTTGCCAACATTCATCCTGCCCAATTTATGAGTGGACTGCAGGTTGCTTTAGGGACGGGCAACACCTACTATCTTCCGGAGTTCCTGTTTTCTTCCTGAATTCTGGCCACTCTCCAGAGTAGGCTCATGGTTTTGTGTCCAAGATATGTATCACCTCCAAGCTCTGTGACATGTCCATGTACTGGATAGCTGAAGGGAATAGCAAGCATCTCAGAAAACTCAGATATCAGTGTGACAAAGAAAGTCTCAGTAGACAAACCCTGCTTTGGGCCTTTTGCTTACCTATTTTTCTGTTGCTCTGAGTGTCAGGAAGGTCTTTGCCTCAGGCAACCAATTCGTGAAGCCTGAAGAAACAGTTTTCAAATGGAAATGAATGGGCATCACCTGTGTATCTTTGCTTAATTGCTTTGGAAAGGGATGTGTCTGAATCAGCCACTTGGCCCTGTGTGAGGCAGTGGCTTAGATTCTCAGCACCTGATGGAACTAAAGAAATTTATTCTATTGAAAGTAGCAACAAATTTAAAAAAATGGAATATCAGAGGATGATTGATAAATGTCAATAAGACAAAAATATAGCAAGAAAAGAAAAAAGTTTTCTTTGTGTAAACACCAAATGGCTGATGATGCCAGTGCTGTGGAAGACCCTAGAGGAAATGAGTGGGTGAATAGAGTCTCAATTCCGAGGTTTTAGCTCAGTAAGCAGGCTGAGACAGCAGCTAAGGCCACAGAACTCATAGAGGAAAGGTCA
Source organism: Callospermophilus lateralis (assembly GCF_048772815.1). Lineage (NCBI taxonomy): Eukaryota > Metazoa > Chordata > Mammalia > Rodentia > Sciuridae > Callospermophilus > Callospermophilus lateralis. Next base: position 932,066 of record NW_027514541.1, on the reverse strand, counting down.
AGGACAAGGAGTTCCCAGTGACTAAACCTGGGTCAAGGATATGAAGACAAAGTCAAGATCAAATCCTTGGTGGAGAGCTATCACTTTTCCCCATCCACCAAGAGTCTTGAGATTATTCACTTTTTTGGGGGGATATCCTCAAGAATGGGGTTTAAAAAATTATGCTAGTCAAAAGCAGACCCAAACTGGCCAGTGGACTAGGTTCCATGTGTGCATCCAAAACCAAAATGGCAAAAAGATCAGTCACTGTGTATGAAGTATCTTGCCTTACTCTGATAAGTTTCTGATCTCCATCAAGTGAGAATAGGGATCCTGTGAGTCAAATGAGTTCTTCAAAGTCCTGCAGAGGCTAGCCCATATGAGCTTGGGTTTTTTCATTACTCCAAATCACATTAAGAATCTATACCTGACAGTCAGTAGGCCTCAAATTGGAGAAGCAGAGCAGTATTAAGGCCAGGCTTATTTTATCACTCCTGGTTCACAGGAATGGTGTCCAGGCCTAGCTGACTTTAAGCAAATAAGGGACAAGGGAGCTTGTTTTGGATACCGTCTTGTGCTGCGCCCCTCATGGAAACCTCCAGCCAGAGGTTATAATGAGTGTCTATATGGAAGAAGGTGAGGACCATGTGGGAGTGTTTTGGTTTTAATTGTGTTCATTTGTGTAGCAGTTGGAAGAAATGACTGGATCCACCAGGGCTGGAACTTTGGTATGATTCCCCTTAGAGACTGAGTTCTGGAACTGACCTCAGAGAAGTATTGTCATGAATTGTGTTGCGATTTTAGAATGCCACGCATGAGAGTCGCCCTTGGAAACTGAAATCTAGGCCAAGGGTGGCTTTCGACTGATCACTGGGAATCTCAGCCAGGATATCACATGATTTTATTCTGAAAGACTTGACAGGCATAGTTGAGAGTCAAAACACACATGGACCTCACATTGTAGACCTCAATGGGCTGGGCTTCATGTGACCATTTGGCTACTCTTTGGGAAGCCTTGCCTTTGAGAGTTCTTCAGAGCATTCATTGAAATGAGGTTCCTCAACATTAAATGGCTCCTGAATGAATTGAAACCCACAGTTTCTCCAACTTCATCCTTGAAAAGTGGCTAGATAAATACCCTGGAATTTTTAAAACTCCCATGACCAGGTGGCACTGGAGAACCTTTGGATCTCCTGTTGCTGATCATGAGTGTACCAGACAGTGCCTTGATTGACTGGGTTTCATAAAAATGGTGAAGAACAGAGATGCCAGTAATTTGCAGTGCTGAATAGTGGGCCCAGAGCAGTGGTGTCCAGGTGTGTGATAAAATATCTGAGGTGGGGCCGTGTGGATTTCCAATTGACTTCCAAATGCCTTTTGGCTGCCATGGTGCATCCAGCAGAACCTTACATGTTAAGGCATCTTATTATATGGAGAGGTTTCAAGGCAATGTTCAGAATCAGGTTGATATGGTCAAGGAAAAAGCTATGTGAAATAGAAGCCTCGTTGGTGCATTCACCTGCAGTTCCTGACCCACCACACGTGACAGAACTCCCTCCAGCACTGTGTCCCAGTTGAACTCCTTGTATTTCGTGAAGCAAATACCAAACTCCCAGTGCAGCACCAAGAAACACCACAAAAATGGAGGATGATCAAATGGCTTCACAGTCCACACAGGGAGACACTTAGCCCCCAGTGGCCACAGTTTACCTACCAAGAGATAATTCAGCACTGCTGCCTCATGTTCATTGGAAAATAAGAAACCATGCTCTCCATTCACATAGATGCAGACCCAGCTTTGATGGTCTCACTAGAAAAGAAGCTAAACCTTCTGACAACAAAATATATTTAAAGTATCCAACCTCAGAGGCAGTTTCTCAAGAAGTCTTTAGGCCAGCAGATCTCTATGTTTGTGGAGTCTTTACCTCTTAGACCAGGTTGTAAGAAAAGAACACTGACTCCAATTAAAATCAAATTAAAGTAAGCTTATTATTTCCACTGGCTGGGCTGCCTCTCCCTCCCAAAATTGCGAGAACAAGAGAGCAACCCCACCTTTACTACAGCCCAGGTTTGTAGCCCAGAAAGTTACACAAAAATGGGGTAACAGATAACAGAACTCTAACAAGCATCACACTAATGGGAGTTTACTTTTTTTATTTGCTAGCCCCAACATCAAAATTTATGAGGACCATTAGAGCCTCAGAGAGGGTCATTGTCTGGCCACAGAAGGCCAATATTTATGAGGTGTGACAAAGTTTCAGAGAGGGCTGCTATCTGGTCAGAGAGCCATGCACGGGTGAGTTCAAGGCACGGGCAGTCATTCCAAGCAGGTTCAGAATTTGCAGTAATTTACAGTAAAGCCAAAATGATTTTTTCATGGCTTTGTTGCAAGATGGCTCCCAATTTTAATAAAAGATAAGGTTGGGTCTATCATTCCCCCCTTTTCTTATGTGTCCCTTTGTAATCCTTGATAGGTTAGTGGAAAAGCACTGAGGAAATTTTAATCCCTCAGTTAACAGTCACCAAATTTTTAGAACTCACCGAAAACCAGTCTCCCTGATATTACCTGACTTAATTAATTTCTTATATTGATAGTCTATTTATTTTTGGCTCCATTGGTGTAAGTAGAGAGTCGTCTCTCATTTTGGCTTCTTCTCAGCTGAGAGAGGGTGACATGAGTGTGCATGGCGTGAGGGACATGAGTTGCCTTTTTGAAGTCAGTTGAGGGATATGAGTTGCCTTTTAGAAGTCAGTTCTTTTTGAAGTCTTGTTGAGGAAGAACAGGTTGTAAAGTCATCTGGGGATGGGTTCTTCTATGAGAGAAACAAAAAACATGAGTATTGAATAAATGTTGCAGTAGCTGGATCATGTCACTGTATGAAGTACCCTCACCAGTCTTTAATATCTCCAATTATCAGGACTGTGAACTTAATATTTAACTTTTAGTGATTCAATTGTCCCTCCCCATAATATACAGTTTAATAATTTAATGTCATCTGATTTTGCAAAATCCTTTCACTAGTAAGACCTCTGTTTTTAATAGAGAAACATTTAATTCTGTTACTCAGGGCTGGATAATCGTACTAGCAAACACCAAGCCTACCTGTGTAGGTTAGGAATATCTGTAGGCCTTGAACTAAAAACTTCTGCCTCTGGCAGCTCCTCTTGATAGTCAATTTTTATAGTTATCAGGCATTCCTCTCTGAGAATTCTTCTTTGTAGCCAACAGTTTTACTTATTTTGGGAGGCTAACATAAAGTGTATACCTTAAAATATTATTATTATTATTATTATTATTATTATTATTATTATTATTATTATTTAAAATGCCCAGGAATGGCTGTATTTTGGTTTTAACTGTCTTTGCTAAGTGTTTAAGATGAATCAGTCAAACTGACTTTTGTTTCTATCTATTGTTAGCAGTCAGCTGAGCTTTTATGGGAGTCATTCCTTGGGAAACTTGAGAGCAGCTTCTCAGTTCTGCTAGTGCAATTTGAGCTAGGTGGGTCCAGGTCTTGCTTGACCATGTGGCTTCCCTCAGAAGCATCAAGGATGTGTCCCTTTCCTGATGACTCTCCTCTTTGTAGCAAATGCACTGATTGGCTTTCTGGTCTCCAGTGGTCTCATTAATCTCTCTGATCGGGAGGTTATGTGGCCCAGAGTTGCAAAGCTCATAGAGAAATCCCTTGTTCCCTGGATTCAGACTGACTCAGAGGGCAAGAGTCAAATATCGTTTTTTTGGGCCCTTTACATTTAACTTTAATTTTCAATCCTAATCTGAAACAACCAGCAAAAGAATTTTAACAGCCATATATTAAGAGTACTGCGCTTTAATGTCTATAAGTTTATAATTATTTATATTTTATTAATTGGGATCTTATTATTCTGTCTGTCTTGTAGTTGATGACTTATTATCTTAAACTAACCCATGTTGTGTTCTTAAAGCAACACTTCTGTAAAACACCAACAGGGAATCTTTAGATCACTTATAAGGAAATTAAAAAATAAAATTTTTTTAACAAGAGTAAAAATACTTAGTTCATGTAATAGCTACCCTGAATTTTTTGGGTGAGTTATATATTATATCATCTTTTTGATATCCTACTTATCTTGACAGAAAAAAAAATTTGAACATCACTTTAAATGAAATAAAATCTGACCTACTGCTTTCGTAGTCATTCTCACATGTAGTAAGATGGGACACAGAGTCTTATCTCAGGTAAGCAGGGCTCCTTATAAATCTTAAATGCTTTAGTTCTAAAGCTGATCTTTGTTTTTTAAATATCATTTTACAAGGTTTACATAAATTGTTTGAGGTCACATGAACATTAGCTCACACCATATGATATCACATTTAAAACATGAATTAAAGTACGGCTGAAAGATTTTAACCTTTACATAGATTAGGGTCTCATTAACTTAAAAATACATTTAAATTGTTCCACAATGTAAAAAGTAACATAAAACTTTACATATATTATTGATAACAGGTAAATAAATCCCCAATATATATTTTATTTACCATACAACTTCAGAACACCTGCTTGATATAATGCTCTTTTAAAGTTTCTACCTTATAGAGTTTTATAACTGGAAGATATGAGCACATTAATAGCATCACAATTACATTGATGTTTCTACATTAACCAAGTTTAGCTTTTAAAGAAATGGCAGTACAGTGCTCCAAAATAACAGTTCTTATTTAAACAGTTGTTTAATTTTTATGGTTGCTTGCTCTAGAAAATTTATTTCTTAATAAACTAAATGTTATGGGTAAACTTATGTTTAAGAAATTTTTGTCTCTTTAACACATGACTGATTTTTACAATCTTATACAGACTTTAGTACAAACTTATACAGACCTTAGTATATCAATCAGATATCAAACAAAAGTACTCATGAATGAGTAATCCCATATCAAATTTACTTTACTTATTTATCAAAATATTAGACAAATGTTTTGAACAGTGTAAGCCATTTTTTTTGATTGAAAGAAAAGTCCTGGAACATAGGCATATTAGACCTTTTGTAGACATTAATACTTTATTAGATTTTTGAACACCTAGAAAAACTTGTAAGCTTAAATTTAAAGAAATTTATATTTATCTGTTTACCCAATTTAAATTGAAACATTTAAATCACGTGAATTAAAGATCTTTGGATCCACTTTTTAAAATTGTTTTTATGAGTGCTTTTTAATATGAGTGCTCCTTATATATGTTAATTTGTGTATCATATATATGATATATGGACATATGTATACATATATAGACATACAACACATAACAAATTGTGCACACATAATAAAAGTGAAGGCCTTGTAGCTTTTCACAGGTGAAACCTCCATTGCAATGATTTAAAAATTCCACAGTTGGTCAAAGATATTACTGATCAGAAAAACATTAACCTAGGTCTGTAGGAGCAAAATCATGAGCTCAAAAAATAAATAAAGAATCTAAGGAAAAAATTATGAGTCCTAGAAAAAATGACTGGCCAGTAATTAGTAAATACCATACAATTTACTTTTTTTTCCTTAGGCCTCAAATAAGTCTCCTACTAAGCTTACAGGCTTCTTTCATTTGCATTTCAAAATAATTCCTGGCTGAGGTCTGGAAGAAGCAGGAAAAAATGGCTATTCTGAGCAGAAACCTTAGGCCTAAGGTATTTTAACCATTATTTTCAGGTTAGGATGTTGAAAATTATGATACAAGTTTAAGATACAATTCACAAAATTTTATATCTTTACAAGTTGTTTTGTCAACAGATATCATACTATGATTTAGTATCCTTGTCCAAATTAATGCACTGGTACACACAGTGACATTTTCCCAGGCTACCTAATTTAAAATTCGTGAAAAAAAGACTGAATGATTGGGAAGTTACTTGCCAACTTGGAAGTAGAGTTCTTTAGTTTTCCATCCTAAGTATTTAAGTTCTCTGGCATGAATTATCTGAAACCATAAACTAAACAATTACCTAAACCCGACTTTTAACTGCAAGATTGTGGAATGCTTCAAAAACCCATTCAGATACCAGATTGGTACAATGAAACATCATCATTTAGACACACATTCAGCTAAGATCATTTCCAAGAAACAATTTATAATATTAACACATTATTGCACATGTCTTAAAGGGCCAGAAAAAAGGCACAAGACAGGCAGAAATTAACTCCAGACAATGGCTGACAGACAGAACCCTTTAAAACAGAGCAAATAAGAGAAAAATCTCCTTCCCCAGTGGCACCACAGATGTCCCCACAAGGGGACCAAATGTTTTCACAGAGGAGCAACCTGAAATGTAAAATAAAGTGTCTCCATGGTGACTTTACTGCATTTAGTGTCCCCTTTTTGTTTTTCTCTTTTTTTAAGAAGACAGAGGCGGCATTATCCTTACAGTGCAGGGAACGAAGGAGGGAATTCCCTGAAGCAACAGGGCTTCGGCAGATGCTGGGAGATACTCAGTTCTTCATTCCCCAGCAGGCATTGCCATCTGCACTGGGTGTGCTCCAGGCAGCCAGCTAGGGGCTTCTCTCATTCTGCTTAACAAATGGTGGTAAAGTTCATCAAAGTTTCTTAAAACACAGTCCAAAGGGGTGTCAGGCTTACTTGCTTTGTTACCCATTTTCCCGTTCAATATCCTTAAGATTTTATCACAGAAATCACAATACAAAACGCACAAAAACAAAAAAACAAAAAACATATAGAACACAGAACAAAACACACACACACACCAAAAAAAAAAAAAAAAAAAAAAAACCAGAATCCCGGTGCCAAAACAGAAAAACAGAGGAGCAATTCAACGTCTTGCTAAAGCTCTGGGGTAGGAGCGCGTGCGTGTCCCTCGGCACCTCTCTACCTTGAAAGGAATTCCCTACAGAACCGAACAGAGGAAAGAACGATTCTCATTACTGTCCTGAACAGGAGTGTATGTGAGCCTACCCAGGCCACCTCTCTGTCATTAGAAGAGATCTCCCTTAACCAGATATAAGATGTTATCAAGGTGCCACTTACCTATGGAGGCCTCCTCCACCAGGTGCTTGCTAATAGTTTCAGTGTGGTGGTTCACTGCAGTGCTCGCCAGACCTACGGCTCACTCCAAGGCCTTGGAACATCTCAAGTTTTGCACCCCCTAGAGTGGGTCCCCAGCCCGTAGCCCTAGAGGGAAGGCCAGCTTCAGAATTTTCAGCAGTCTGGTCTTGTGATCTGGTCGGGCAGGGTCATCTCACTGGGGAACTCCAAAATGTTGGACTAGGATGCAAGAAAAAACCACTGACTCCAATTAAAATCAAATTAAGGCAAGCTTATTATTAAAACCAGCCAGCCTGCCTCTCCCTCCCAAAATGGGGGGAACAAGACAGCAACACCACCTTTCCTACAGCCCAGCTATATAGCCCAGAAAGTTACACTAAAAGGGGGTTACAGATAACAGAACTTTGAAAGCATCACACTAATGGTAGTTTACATTTTTTTGCTGGCCCCTACATCAGAAATTATGAGGACCATTAGAGACTCAGAGAGGGTCGTTATCTGGCCTGGGAAGGCCAATGTTTATTAGATGTCACTAATGTTTCAGAGAGCACTGTTATCTGGTCAGAGAGTCAGGCGTGGATGAGTTCAAGGCACGGGCAGGCATTTCAAGCAGGTTCAGAATTTGCAGTAATTTATAGTAAAGCCCAAATTATCTTTTCACGGTTTTCTGGCAAGATGGCTCCCAATTCTAATAAAAGATCAGGTTGGGTCTATCAAGCCTGTCCTTTACTTTTGGAAACTTCTCTACAACCTGCAAGGTTGTGAACTCCTGACCATTTTACATTCCAGATATGTATTCACAGATTTTCTAACTCTTGTCCTCCAACTGTGTCTTACTTGGGGTGAAGGTAATATAAAGGCATTATTCTGGATGAGAGTGGGAAGATTTTTGTGTAGCACATATTTGCATACACATTTAGGTGATCACTCCTCCTAAACACTGATGGAACAGAAAATTCAATCTATGGGGGAGCTTCCTAGCTGAACAACATTATACACAAATCCAAGTTCATTAAATAAATAGTTTTGGATCAGTGGATGATATATATTTCAAGATGGATTTAAATTGGCATATATATTGCTATATTTTAATGTCCATGTGACTTTTGTGTTTATACTGTTTTGTGATTTATGTGGATTTATAATCAAATTTTCACAAGATTATTCTTAGAAATATTCATCCAACTTAAATACATACTTTTTTTTTCTAGTACTGAAAAGTAACTTCAGTGAATGGTGCATAAAAATCCTAATATTTCTACAGTAACTGACCCAGATTAACATCAATGCAAGTAGATTCCTATGAGACATGATGTGTATTTTGATGTTCATTTTTACTCAACACTGGTACATTACTATTTCTGCAGTTTATGCACATTATATATAGTATGATATATAATGTTCAATCACTTCCTGCTTGAGAACACATGTATTCTTACAGGTTTCTTGACTATTCTTTTCATGAGACTTCTTTCCAAACGCATTATTTTTGATTTCCATAATCACTTTTGAAACAAAACTCACACACCTTTCAGGATAAACCACAACCATAATATTACCATTAGATGTATAACTGGTTGCAGTGAATGATTGTATATCAATGTGAGATTTCTTTTATATTTTCAGATATAAATTCAATCCATTATTTAAAGTGGAACAAGTTATATTATTTACACACAGTATGGTTTATTCATGCATTATCTGCATATTCATAGACACAGGGTACACCTATTTGTACCCTCAATAGTAATTTATACGTCTACAAAATATTGCTACAGAAATGGTGGAAGAAATACTCATGTCACCTGATCTACATATACATTTTATCACAATAATATTCTGGACTCAAAATGCAAAGGTCACACTTATGATTTTACCAAAGCCTAAATAAAAAGTGAGCATGGATTAATAAAAACATCCATGTCCTGGTTACCTCATGCTCTCAAAAGTCAATCCAATTTGTGACAACATATTAGTTTCTGCCTAAGATTATATATTCAGACTAAAACCGTTGAAAATGTCTAAACAAATTACACACTTTATACTTTTACTGACTTCCTAATGTCTCTATTTATATCTGCTTTCCTACATATTTTCCCCAATTCGTCATTGTGACTGACTCTTCACATGTGCTGACATTTACATTCACTCTCTACCCGAAACCTTATTTGTAAAGAACTTTTGGTAAATCCTATACTCACTCTTCTTTCTAAACCTACTGACTATCTTGCTAATCCTACAGACTATCCCTTTTTTATTGGATATTCTGTATGTTATTCAATCATCCAGTGTATAAGATCCTATTTCTTTGTATATCGATTTATCTGAGACATCTGTGCAGAATATAATTCAAAGCAAAGTATGCTACTCAAGGGCCCAATGTCCTACTTGGCTTCAAGTCTTCCCTAGATTTCTGTTTCCATACTTATATTTCACCTATATATTCTTGTAAATATCTCAGGTTCCCAATACCATTATTCATCCAGCAGAATGATTCCTAACGCAAATAGAACATGATATTAACACTAACCATACACTGTTTCCTCAATCTAACTTTACAGCAGTGCAGGGATAGAGTTAGTCTTACAATCCAGGAATATAGGGGATCTTCCACCTGCTGAGAATCTCAAAGATCCATGCAGAAATTATCCCTGAAGAAGATATAGAATGCTATGAAGGACCTGAGATACCAAAAGTCATTTTCCATGGCAAACAACCTTGTCAGGATGAAGAGATGTGTCTGAATAAGCCTCTCGCATCTTAATGTAGACAAAATGGACAAAACCAAGCCTGTGTGGAGATCTCTCCCCCAGTACCTATGGTTGATATACCATTCTAACTTGTGAAAGTGTCACAGGAAGTAGGGGCAGCCTCCATCTCATGGGACCCTAGGAAGAAACTGTTAGGACAAAGTGTTTGCCAAGGCTGTGAGCTCATTCAGTTCATGAAGGAAGTGACCTACCTCACTTCTTTGTGATGGAACTCTCTGAACTTGGCATCCCGGAAACCAGGCACCCAGGGCCAGGCCCAGTAACAGTCACAGAGATCTCACTTGTTTGGATTTATCATGGAAAGAGTCAGTCTTTCTTGGTACCTACAGATGTGAAGATGGCCAAATGCCAGAAAAAATCTGAAGAGGTGTCTTTCCTGAGAAAGCAGGTAGTGGCGGCTCAAAGCTGGCTCCTGACAACTTCACAGAGTGGGCCAAGGAGTCCAGATTTGAGAACAGACAGGCCATTTCGGGTGAACAAAGAATGGATCACCAGGCAGAGGACACTCCGGTTAGTAACAGACCTTCTTGGGGGAAGGAGGTGCATTTGTGGGAATGAGTGTGGGTTTGTGGTTTTGTCTCATGTTCTGAGAATAGGTAGGAAAGTTGGTTTGTTTGTTTTGGAGTGGACTGTTTCTATTAAGTCATTTGACAAGGCAAGTGTTTCTATGTCTGTGTATCCCACTTTGTCTATGGGTGTAGACATTACAAAAGAAAATGCATCAATGGATGTGTCCTGTCTAGGAGAAAGCTTCCTAACATTCACGCTGCCCAATTTATAAAAGGACTGTGGATTGCCTTATTTGTGGGCAAGACCTGCAATCTTCCTAAGTTCCTGTTTTCTTCCTGAATTCTGGCCACTCTCCAGAATAGGCTCATGATTTTATGACCAAGATAGGTACCACCTCCAAGCTCTGTGACTTGGCCATGTACTGGGTAGCTGAAGGGAATGGCAAGAATCTCAGAAAACTCAGATATCAGTGTTACCAGGAAAAGTCTCAGTGGAGAAACCCTGCTTTGGGACTTTTGCTTACCTATTGTTTTATAGCACTAAATGTCAGGAAGGTCTTTGCCTAAGGCCACCCCGTTGTGAAGACTGAATAAAACAGTTCTCTAATGCAAATGAATGGGCATCAAATGTCCCTCTTTGAGTAATTGATTTCGAAAGGGATGTGTCTGAATCAGCCTGTTGGCCCTGTGTGAGGCTGTGGCTTAGATTCTCAGCACCTGATGGATCTAAAGAAAGATGCCATGTGTGCATCCAAAACCAAAGTGGCGAAAAGAGCATTCATTATGGATGAAGTCTCTCGCCTTCCTCTGTAAGTTTCCTGACCTCCATAAGGTGAGAATAGGAATCCTTTGGGTCAAATGAGTTCTTCAAAGCCCTTCAGAGTCTAGCCCATTGGTGCTTGGGTTTTCTCATGACCCCAATCCACATAAAGAATCTAAACCCCACAGTCAGTAGGCCTCAAATTGGAGAAGTGGAACAGTAATAATGGTAGGCCTATTTGATCACTCCTGGTTCAGAGGAAGGGTTTCCAGGCCACCCTGACTTTAGGCAAATGACAGGCAAGGGAGCTTATTTTGGACACTGTCTTGTCCAGCGCCCCTCATAGATACCTCCAGCTAGAGGTTATGATGAGTGTCTATGTGGAAAAGATGAGGGCCATATGGGAGTGTTTTCGTTTAAATTTTGGTCATTTGTGTGGCGATTGGAAGAAATCACTGGGTCCACCTGGGCTTGAACTCTGGTGTGAATCCCCATAGAGACTGAGTTCTGGAACTGACCTCAGAGAAGTATTGCCATGAGTTTTGTTGGGATTTTAGGAGGCCACGCATGAAAGTAGCCCTTATGAACTTAGATCAAGGCCACAGAGCACTGGGAATCTCAGCCAAGATAATCCATGATTTTCTTCTTAAAGTCTTGGCAGCCATAGTTGAGAGTCAAAACACACATGTACCTCACATTGTAGACTTCAATTGGACTGGATTCATGTGACCTTTTGTCCACTCTTTGGGAAGCCTTGCCTATGAGAGTTCTCCAGAGTTTCATTGAAATGAGCTTCCTCAACATTTAATGGTTTTTGAAACCCACAGTTCCTCCAACTTCATCCTCGAAAAATGGCTAGATAAACACCATGAAATTTTTGAAATTCCCATGACCAGGTGGCACTGGAGAATCTTTGGATGTCCTATTGCTGATCATGAGTGTATCAGACTGGGTTTCATGAAAATTGTGTAGAACAGAGATGCCAGTAAGTTGGAGTCTGCAAATTATTGGGCCTAGAGCAGTGGTGTGAAGGTGTGTGATAAAACATGTGTGGTGGGGCCATGTGGATCTGCCATTGGCTTCCAAATGGCTTGTGACTGACATGGTACAGCCAGCAGAACCTTCCATGTAAAGGCATCTTTTTATATAGGGAGATTTCAAGGCAATGTTCAGAATCAGGTTGCTATGGACAAAGGGGCAACCCATGTGGAATAGAATCCTGGTTGTTGCATTCACATGCAGACCGTGACCTCCACACGTGACAGAACTCCCTCCAGCACTGTGTCCCAGTTGATCTCCTTGTATTTCATGAAGAAAATACCAAAGTCCCAGTGCAGCAGCAAGAACCACCACGAAAAGTGGAGGAGGACCAAATAGCTTCACAGTTCACACGGTGAGTCACTTAGCTCCCAGTGGCCATAGTTTAACTACAAAGAGAGTACTCGCACTGCTGCCTCATGTTCTTTGGAAAATTAGAAACAATGTCCTCCAGGTCACATAGATGCAGACCCAGCTTTGATGGTCTCACTAGAAAGTAAGCTAAAGCTACTGACAACAACATATATTTCAAGTGCCCAACCTCAGCGGCAGTTTATCAAGAAGTCTTTAGGCCAGCAGAGCTCCATGTTTGTGGAGTGTTTACCATGTGCCTTACTTTTGGAAACTGCTCTACCACTTCCAAGGTTGTGAACTCCTGAGTATATTCCATTCCACATATGCATTCACAGATTTTCTAACTCTTCTCCTCTAATTGTGTCTTACTTGGGGCGAAGTTAATGTCAAGGCATTGTTGTGGATGAGAGTGGGAAGATTTTTGTGTAGCACATATATGCATACACATTAGATTCATTTTCCAATTTTCCATTCAAAATACTTAATCCCTGACAATAACTCATAAACTACTAGACTCTGAAGGCTAATCCTAATATGATGGAGAAAACTAACCCAAACAGAATAGAAATACAAGCAGTTCAAAGGAGGCATGGTGTATAGTTGGACTTGCCATTTGCATTATGAAGGGTAGGTGTTATAAATCTAGTTAATTTTTAATTGAAATAGTTCTCCTTGTGTTTTTAAAGTTAATAAATATATAAATTCCTGTCTCCCTTTCTCTGTAGCCTATTCAGAACATGTATTTTTATATGCACATATAGAATCATACCTGGTATCACATGTACATTCTTGTGAGGTGGCTGACTTGGCAGATACAAATTATGAGAAGAGATCACTCCTCCTAAACCCTGTTGGATCTTAAAATTCAACCTATGGGTGAGCTTCCTAGTTGAACAACATTAAACATAAATCCATGTTCAGTAAAAGAAATATTTTTGCATCTGTGCATGATATATATTTCATGATAAATTTCGATTGGCATATATATTGGTAATTTAATGTCTCTCTGTGTGTTTTTTTTGTATATATATATATATATATATATATATAAATATATATATATACTCTCCAGATTTTTCAAAATATGAAATATATGTGTCTTATATACACTCCCTAAATTCATTTATGTTCATGTATATGGATTTATAATCAAGTATTCACAAGATTATTCTCAGAAATATTCATCCACCTGAAATACATATTTGTTTCTAGTACTGAAAACTAACTTCAGTTAATGTTGCATACAAATACTAATATTTGTACAGTAACTGACCCAGTTTAACGTCAATGCAAGTAGATTACTATGGGACATGATGTGTATTTTGACGTTCATTTTTATTCAACACTGGTACATTACTATTTCTTCAATTTTTTTTTAAATTTTTTTTTAAAGTGAGAAAGGGGAGAGAGAGGGAGAGAGAGAGAGAGAGAGAGAGAGAGAGAGAGAGAGAGAGAGAGAGAACTTTTAATATTTTATTTTTTTTTAGTTATCGGCAGATACAACATCTTTTGTTTGTATGTGGTGCTGAGGATCGAACCCGGGCCGCACGCATGCCAGGCGAGCGCGCTACCACTTGAGCCACATCCCCAACCCCTATTTCTTCAATTTATGCACATCATAGGATATATATTTCATCCACAAACTAGCAAACTTATAGGCATTTGTTTCACTTTCAATAACTTCCTGCTTCAGAACACATGGATTCCTCTAGGTTTCTTGTCTGGTCTTTTCATGAGACTTCTTTCCAAACACATTATTTTCAACTTTCATAATCAGTTTTGAAGCAAAACTCACACACTTTTCATGATAAACCATAATCCTAATATAACGTTTAGATGTATAACTGGTTGGAATGAATGTATGTGTATCAATATAAGATTTCCTGTATATTTTCAGATATCAATTGAATCCATTATTAAATTTGGAACCCATTATATTATTTATTCACAGTATTGTCTATTCATGCATTATCTCTATATTCATATCACAGGGTACACCTATTTGTACCCCCAATATTAATTTGTACATTTGGACACAGAAGCAATGGTCACACTTATTATTTTACCAATGTAAATGTCAGGCGAGCATCGGAGGAAGAGACTACCAGGGACTGTCTAATGCAACAGCCAGAAGTTAATGGGGGTCCAGCATGCTGGGGCTCAGAGCTCCCTTGAATAGAGCAGAGAGCCCTGAGAACAGCTTAAACAGAGCTTATATACTTTCCATGGAGAGGGCAGGGAGGGAAGAGTATTGATGGGTCAGGGCGAGTGGGTAGTTTGCGTGCAAATGGGTGAGGGAGTACATTCTGCAGTTTTGCAGTTGGTACAGCACATTCAGGGAACAAGATTAGCAGACAGTTCTCAAGATATCAACAGTGTTTTGTTAAGCATACCGTAAAACTGGAAGTGACAATTACCTATTTTATTTACCTTTCATTCCCCACTTTCTTTTGGTTACATTAAATCATAATAGTGATCATTGGGGATGTCACATTTTATGTCTGCTAGTGTGGTATATTGATTTCTGATTACCATAAGTTTAACTTGTCCAATTTGAGCTTGGAGAAAGGAAACTACACGGTTGAGCAAACAGGGTCCTACAGTTAGCAATAATGTGAGGATTATTAAGGGACCGGCCAGGGCTGATAAAAGCGTAGTTAACCAGGGGGACTCTGTGAACCAAGACTCAAACCACCCTTTTTGGGCCTCTCTCTCTTGTTGATGCTCTTCAATGCGTCTTCTTAATTTAATCATAGATTCTTTTACAACTCCAGTATGGTAGGCATAATAACAACATTCTTCCCTCAATGCAGGACAAAGGCCCCTTCTCTCATGAAGAGGAGGTCGAACCCTCGCCTGTTCTGTAAAACAACTTCAGAGAGAGAGGTTAAAGATTCTTGTAAAGCTGTGATGGTGGTTTTTTAATATCTTTAAGTTTTGGTCTATTGCTGCTTCTAATTGGGTCATTTGTTGTGTCCCATGGATTAGGGCAGTGGTTCCTGTGCCCACCTCTGCAGCAACTACTATTCCTCATAGGATGGCTAAAGTGAAGGATACAGGTTGCCAGCAGAACCGGGTTGTATGCCCCCCTATTTGAAATTTAAATGATCCTGCCTCATGATAGAGCACTCGGGGAAACATCTGCACCATTACATAATTAATCACATCTGTTGATAATTTTATGAATAAACAATGTTTAAGTATATAGAATTATACTGTTGTAGGTATGGACAAGGCAAGGCACCTAAGATAGCACCGAAGACATGGAAACAGTCCTATTTGGTTGCAACTGGATATAGAGGGCATTGCTTCTGTTGTAATCAATTAATCCCCTGAATCCCAAGTTTAGGTAGTTTCAGAATTTTGTACACAACATGTAAGGGAAAAGACTCAGAAATTCACAGTCTGCAGAAGTTCACAAAAAGCAGTTTTTGGTTCTGTTTTTATTTTCCTCTTCTCTGGGAAAGATAACTTTTTAAGGACACCTGGGAGGGGGAGAGCTTTTTTCTTCTCTTTTATTTTCTCCCTGCCAGCTGTTACCATGGAGCCCAGTTGGTAACTTCTTTATCTTGGAAATGTAGCCTACTCTGGAAGCCTCAGCTCAAGGCCAGAGGCCTTGTTCACATATTTTGTGAAAAACTAGTAAGGGGGTGTCTAGCTTAGAAGTGCTGATTTTTCCAGCGAGTGGCCAAGTATAACAGAGCAACACGAAAAGAGGAAGTTTATCTACACTGAACTCTTTTATAGGGACTTTGTTGCTGAAAGTCCTAAAGTCAGCCACGATGAAGACTTCTGGAGAAGGCCATTTAAGATTTTTCTGTGGGCCTGGTACAGAGGGGAAGACGGGGAAGGCGGGGGATGAGAGCAGTTCTGTGGTTCTGAGAATAAAGAAAAAGAGATATAAAAGAATAATGGGAAAAGGGTTTGGGATTTTCCTGGAAACAAAACTCGAGCAGTAGAACAGGTAGAGCAGATGGAAAGACAGGAGTGAGTATCCCAAAAAGCCTGTGAGGGACATTAAATTCTTAGTGACCTGTTTTTAGTGATGACAAAGCAACTTTAAAGGCCATTTTCATTACAACTTGGATAGGCGTCTGAGGGCACTCCTCAGCTGGTTTGAGCTTTGGGTTATCTGGTAAGAGGACCTGGTGGGACCCGGTGTGGGCACTGACAGGAGAAGAGAGGAGTGAGTGGGTGGAAGGGTACCTCAGTACCTGCTACCTCAGCAAGGGGGCAATGGTCTGAGAACCAGCGGAGGTTTGGGTTTTTGATCTAGTAATTGGAGGGGAGAAATCAGCTTGTTGATGTGAGAGTGACAGCAGAGAGTCTGGAGCAGAAGGATCTATTGGAGAAACATAGTTCATGATGTGAGCAAAGGAGGGAAAAGGCCTACACATAGGGGAATTTTCTTCCATCCTTTTGAGCACTTGCCGAAGTTGAAAAAGTCACACAGAATTTGAGGATCTAGACATCCCTCTGGGGGCCATCGGTTTTGGTTTTCTAATTGGTAATATGGCCAATGCTGTGAACTGAATTTGATGAGGAGTTTGGGTTCCACCAGGCAGCCCCTGTATTCTCACATCCCCATGACTTACGGAAGAAGACGGCTTTTCCCCCACACAGCCGTGGTTGTTTGTGGCTTTGATAGTCCACCGGGCAAACATAGTAATCTAGGATAGCCAACATGCATCAGGCTTGCGTGTCCCTACATCCATAATGTTTGTTTCCATTATCTATGGTACAGAAGAAATTTAATGGAATTTTAGTGGGATCCTCTTCATCAGAGATATCCCAATTGGAAAGACGTATACTCAGCTGACAAATATCTGGGTGGAGAGATGGCCACCAGGTCCCTAAGGGTGTTGTATGCGAGACAGACCATACTTCTTGTCTAATAGGATTTGTGATCAGCCATGGCTGCTGAATGGGCTGATGATGGTTAGGACTAGTGGTGGCCAAGGGGAGAGTCTATAGCCTTATCCATATGGACAATATGCAATTTGAAAGGGTTACCAGTCTTTTCCACTTTCAAGCCAGAGTCTGGACAGGGCGCAGGCTTGAGGTGAGAATTAGGATCCAGGAAGTGATTCCGTCTACCTTTACCACTGTAGATTTTATAAGTAGCACCTGATATGGTCCTGTCCAGCGGGGTTCCAGGGATGACACCTGAAGTCATCTTATGTAGACGAAGTCTCTTATTTGATATCTATGTGGAGTCTCCTCTTCACCAGGTTGGTAGGCAGTGGCCAGCTGGTTTGACAGGTATCGCTGAGTTCTTTCAAGAGCTTTAAGTTTGTCAAGCAAGGGGGTGTGGAAGGGATCGGTAGGTCTTAGAGTTGGGGTTAGGTCCTTACTGGAGGAGGGGCCCCATAGAGAATTTCATAGGAGGTGAGGTTACTCAAAGAAACAGAGGGAGTATTTCTTGCATGAAACAGTGCATAAGGCAGGAGCATAGTCCAATCGTTGATGCCCTCTCTAAGCTTAAGTTTGTTAAGGTCTCTTTAATGGTTCTATTAATTTTTTTAACCTGTCCTGAGCTCTGGGGTCTATAAGCACAACGTAACTTCCAATTTATCCCCAGGGTCCTGGCTAACCCCTTACTTACCTGGGCCATGAACGCCGGTCCATTATCAGACCCTATACCCTTAGGTAGGCCGTATCATGGAAAAATATCTTTCAGGATTTTTTACCACCATTTGTGCCTTTTTTATTGTGGGAAAGGCTTCAATCCATCCTGAAAATATATCTACAAACACTAGGAGATATTGAAGTCCATACCTTGCTGGCTTAATTTCAGTAAAGTCCACTTCCCAGAATTGTCCTGTTCTGGTTGTTCATAGGTGCTTTCCTGCAGGAAGCTTGGAAGGGTAAGCATTAACCTATTGACAGAACAGACAGGGTTTTGTTACCCGTTCAGTTATGTCCTTTCGCTGTGAGTCGGTTAGTGAAAACTCTGTTCTTGATCCTTCAGGAATGCCTGCAGTTTCTTTGAACCAAGGTGTGTGAATTGATGTACATTTTTAACGTAGTGTAGGGTTTTCTGAAATTGCAGGCTTGGCTCAGTGAACTTGAGGAGTTAAGTGCCAGTGTTGTTAGATGTTATCAAAAGCTTGCTGGTGCTCAGGGGTCCATTGGAATTGGGCATCTCCCTTTAACAGCGGGTATAAAGGAGAAGTTAAGGACGCAAACACAGAAATTAAAAACCTGCAAAATCCAGTAGTCCCAAGGAACTCTCTGTGTTGTCTGCTGCTGGGGGAGGGTTATCTGCACAACCGTTTGTTTTCTGGGCTCAGTGAGCCATCGTTTACCACCCCTAAGGAAATAGCACAGGAAGACTACTTCTTGCTGGCAAATTTGGGGTTTTTTGGAAGAAGCTCTATACCTGAGTTGAGCAAGCTTATATAATAGTGCTTGGTTCCCAGACTCACAGTTTTCCTTGGTGTTGGCTGCAGTAGCAGGTCATCCATGTATTGAAGCTGGGTGACTTCGGGGTGCATAGTTCTGAAGTTGTTGACATCTCTGTGGAGGGCTTCATCAAAGAGAGTGGGGGAGTTTTTGAACCCCTGTGGGAGTCTAGTCCATGTTAGTTTACCATATGTTCCGGTTTCTGGGTCTACCCACTCAAAAGCAAACAGCAACTGACTGTCTTTATGCAGAGGCATGCAATAGATAGCATCTTTATGTCCATACCATTTCTACTCAGGGTTCAGAGTGATAAGCAGATTGTACGAATTATTTACCATGGGGTGAATGTCCTGCACTCTGTTGTTGATCTCTCTTAGGTCTTGAACGGGGGATAGTCCCCAGTTCCTGGATTTTTTACAGGTAGCAGGGGAGTGTTCCAGGCCGATTGACAGGGCCTTAGGACCCTAAGGCCAGATATTTCTGAATATGGGGCCTTATCCCATCTTTACCTTTTTTGCTCAGAGGATGTTGTTTGACATTGATTGGGGAGGCTGAGGTTTTTAACTCCACTGTTCTTGGAGGTTGTTTCATGGCTAGGCCTAACCCAACAATTTTGCCCAGGCATCTGGGTAATCTGTTATCCATTTCTGGGGTAGCTTGCCTGTTTGATCAGTCTTGGAGTGTGTGAAAAGTGGATGTTCATCTTCGACTGACATTTATAAAGCCATGACTATAGGAGTTTTTAATGAAGGATTTAGAAATTTTATTTTGGGGCCTTCGGGGTTAAAAGTTGTTTTGGCCCAGAGCTTACTGAGCAGATCTCTGCCCATCAATGGGGCCAGGCATTCTTGGATTACTAGGAAGGAATGTTGGATTTTTTCTTTCCCCATGTCTATGGTCCTCTTAGTTGTCTAAGTCTGATATTTACTGCTGTTAGCCCTTTGAACTAGAGACCTTTTATTTGATAGAGGGCCCAGTGGGGCCTTAAGGGCTGAGTATACTGCTGCTGTATCCACTTCAAAGATTATGGGGTCCCCTTCACTTCAAAAGTTACCCTGAGCTCGGGGAAGGGATCTGAGTCCCGACATTCTTAG
Organism: Callospermophilus lateralis; assembly: GCF_048772815.1. Classification (NCBI taxonomy): domain Eukaryota; kingdom Metazoa; phylum Chordata; class Mammalia; order Rodentia; family Sciuridae; genus Callospermophilus; species Callospermophilus lateralis. Next base: position 912,125 of record NW_027514541.1, on the reverse strand, counting down.
TCAACCTCCAGAGTCAGAAAGGCTGTCTGGCGTGGCTGTCTCTTTCTAGGGCACTCTTTGGCTCAGTGTCCTTTTTCTTTACAGTAGGCACATTGATCTGAGGCCAAGGGTGGCCTCTGGCGGGGACCCAGGTATCGCTTCTTGTCTCCCTGTTTCTTAATTTCTGGCCTATTTACTGTTGTGACCAGGACCTTAGTTAATACCTTAATCTGTCTTTTTCATCTGTCATCCTCCCTTTGCTCCCTTTCGTTCTCTCTGTTTCTCTCTTATAGGATACTTTCTCGGCTACTCTGACTAAATCTCTCAAAGTCATATCTTGTAATCCATCTAAGTATTGTAACTTTCTTTTAATATCCAGATCAGCTTGCCCAATGAAGGCCATCATGACATATGTCTTTTGATCCTCTGCCTGAAGATCGAAAGGAGTATATCTCCTATATGCCTCCATAATTCTCTCTAGAAACATAGAGGGATATTCATCAGGCCCTTGAATAATCTCTCTTACCTTGGCCAAATTATTTGGTTGCCTAGCGGCCGGTTGGAAACCCACTATTAGGGCCCGGAAATAAGTGGACAGATGCTCCCTACCTTCAAAGGTGTCGGGGTCCCAGTTGGGTCAGTTAAAGGGTAAGCCGGCTTTGATTATGTTGGGAAGTTGTGTTGGTCACCCATCTGGTCCGAGGATATTTTTTTCTAGCTTCCAGGAAGTTTCTCTCTCGTTCCTCTGTCATGAAGAGAATCCCTAGGATTTGTTGGCAGTCATCCCAAGTAGGCAGGTGTGAAAACGCCAGGGAGTTCTTTGAGTTCTTTTAGCCGGGCCAGCTTCCTCCAGGGAAGGAGGGGCTGTGTGTGTGACAAGGGGGAGTCATCTGGTGGGCACTGGGCCGGCCTAGCTTCCTCCAATGGCGGAGAGGCTGAGTCAGCAGCAAAGGAATCACTTAGAGGTTGTTGGGGGTTGGTGGACGAGGGCAGCGGATAAGAGGGTTAGGAGAGTCCAGTAGAGTCTTGAGACTCAGGGAGAACAGAGGTTGGAGAAGGAGAAGCAGAGGGTTTGAGAGATAGAATCATGGTGGAAGGAGTAGGAGTGGGGGCAGAGACAAATAAAGGCTTCACCCATGTAGGAGGAGATTTGCAGAGGTCCTGCAAAGTTAAGATATATGGCTGTTGATCTGGATGTCTATGTGGCCCCGGTTGAAAGAAAATTTCTGACTTTTCAAATTAGTGGGAAGTAGATGTTTCTAGGGGCTATCCAACTCCAAAGGTGGGTCATTCTGAGGCACAGAGGGTCTGCCAGGTCCAGCAATTTACTGAAAAAGAAAGATTCTGACCCTTACGTGGACTTTGGTCCAGTTATCAAGGGTCAGGAAGAGAGGTGTTGAAGTGCTGTCCCAAAATGAGAGATACACAAACAGTGAAAGCAACGACACACTACACTGACAAGACAAGACAATAAAGACAGGCAATGGACATCCAATACTGAGGGCAGGACTGAGTAGCTGGCAAAACATGATGGGCTGGCAATACTGAATCCGAAGCAAAATATCACTGAGTCAAGGAGACTATTGTTCCTCGAATTCCTGAGTCCTCTGGGGCATCCCCCAGGGACGTGGCCTGTGGCTCTGTGACACGTATGTCAGCCTCTGTCAGAGAGAGATCACGCTCATCACCGATAGCCATTTTGCCAAGCCCTAACCTAAAACCTAAAACCAAAATAATTCCCTTACTTACCCTGAAAGGAGCCCCTTGGGGATCTTTCATCCGCCGCTACCGGATCTTGCTCGTGCCTCCAGATGTAAAGGTCGGGCAAGCATCAGAGGAAGAGACCACCAGAGGAATGTCTCATGCAACAGTAAATGCTTTATTATGGGTCCAGCATTCTGGGGCTCAGAGCTCACTTGAATAGAGCAGAGAGCAATGAGAACAGCTTAAGCAGAGCTTATATGCTTTCCTTGGAGAGGGCAGGGAGGGAAGTTTATTGATGGGTCAGGGCAAGTGGGTGGTTTGCGTGCAAACGGGTGAGGGTATACATTTGCAGTTTGGCAGTTGGGGACAGCACATTCTGGAAACAAGATTAGCAAACAGTCCTCAAGACTTCAACAGTGTTTTGTTAAGCATACAGAAAAACAGTAAGTAACAAGTACCTATTTAATTAACCTTTCACCAAATCCTAAATGGAAAGTGAGCATGGATTACTAAACACATCCATGTCCAGGTTGCCTAATGCTCTCAAATCAATCCTATTGGTGACTACATATTTGTTTCTTCTTAAGATAATATATTCAACCTCAACCCTGTTGAAAATGACTAATCCTATCACTCACTTTATATTTTGCCTGATTTCCTAATGTCTCTGTTGATATCTGCTTTCCTACATATTTTCCCCAGTTCATCATTGTGACTGACTCTTCACATGTGCTGACATTTACATTCACTCTCTATCCGAAACCCTATTGCTAAAGAACTTTTGGTACAAATCCTATACTCACTCTTTTTTCTAACATACCGACTATCTTCCTAATCCAAAAGACTATCCCTTTTTGACTGGATGATCTCTTCGACAATCAATCATCCAAGGTACAAGGTCCTATGCCATTGTATATTGATTTATCTGAGACATCTGTGCAGAACATAATTCAAAGCTAAGTATCCCAATCAACAGCCCAATGCCCTTCCTGGATTCAAATCTTATCTAGATTTCTGTTTTCAAACTTATATTTCACCAATATATTCTTGTAAATATCACAAGTTCCCAATACCATTATTCATTAAGCAGAATGATTCCTAACTCAAATCAAACATGTTATTAAGCCTAATCATACATTGTTCCCTCAAACTAACTTTACAGAAGAGCCGAGACAGAGTTTGTCTTACAATACAGTAATGTAGGGGATCTTCCACCTGCTGAGAACATCAAAGGACCATGCAGAAATTATAACCTGAAGAAGTTGCAGGCAGCTATGAAGGACCTAAGAGGGGAAAAGTCATATTCCATGGCAAACAACTGGGTCAGTATGAAGGGATGTGTCTGAATCAGCCTCTCCTTTCTTAATGTAGAGAACTGATGAAACCATGCCTTTGTGGAGAGCTGTTTACAGGTGCCTAAGGTTGATATACCATTCTAACTTGTGAAAGTGTCAAAGGAAGTAGGGGCAGCCTCCATTTCATGGGACCTTTCGAAGCAACTGTTAGGACAAAGTGGTGGCCAAGGTAGTGACCTTATTCAGTTCCTGAAGAAAGTGACCTCACCTCTCTTCCTTGGTGATCAAAAACTCTGAAATTGTGATGCAGGAAGCCAGGCACCCAGAGCCAGTCCCAGTCCCAGTCACAGTGGTCTCACTTGTTTGGATTTACCAAGGACAGAGTCAGTCTTCCTTGGTACCGACTGATATGAGGATTGTCAAATGGCAGAAGAGCTCTGAAGAGGGGCCTTTCCTGAGAAAGCAGGTATTGGTTCACTGCTGGCTCCTGACAACTTCACAGTGTTGGCCAAGGAGACCAGATCTGAGAAAGGACAGGCCATTTCAGGGGAACATAGTATGGCCCAACAGTTAGAGGACACTCCGGATAGTCACAGACCTACTTGGGTTAAGGAGGTGCCTTTGTGGGTGTGGAGTGAGTTTGTGCTTTTCTCTCATGTTCTGAGAATAGGTAGGAAAGGCTGTTTGTTTGGGTTGGAGTGGACTGTTTCTAGTAAGCCGTTTGACAAGGCTAGTGTTTCTAAGTCTGAGTATCCCACTGTGTCCGTGGTTGTAGACATTAGAAAAGAGAAGGCATCAAAGGATGTGTCCTGTCTAGTAGAAAACTTCCCAGCATTCATCCTGCCTGATTGAAGAATGGACTTTTGTTTGCCTTATGGATGGGCAACACCTACTAAATTCCTAAGTTCCTGTTTTCTTCCTGAATTCTGCCCACTCTCCAGAATAGTCTCATGGTTTTGTTTCCAAGATATGTACCACCTCCAAGCTCTGAGACATGTCCATATACTTGATAGCTGTAGAGAATGGGAACATCTTAGAAAACTCAGATATCAGTGTGACCCGGAAATTCTCAGTGGAGAAACCCTGCTTTGGTTCATTTGCTTACCTATGGTTCTGTTGTCCTGAATGTCAGGAAGGTCTTTGCCTCAGGCCACCCCTTTGTGAAGCCTGAAGAAAACAGTTTTCAAATGGAAATGAATGGGCATCACCTGTGGCTCTTTGCTTAATTGCTTGTAAAAGGATGTGTCTAAATCAGCCTCTTGGCCCTGTATGAGGTTGTGGCTTAGATTCTCAGCACATGATGGATCTAAAGATAGATTCCATGTGTGCAATCAAAACCAAAATGGCCAAAAATCTGTCATTGTTGATAAGTCTCTTGCCTTCCTCTGTTAGGATTCTGACCTCTATCAAGTGAGAATAGGGATCCTTTAGGTCAAATGAGTTCTTTGAAGAACTGCAGAGGTGCTTATGTTTTCTTGTGACTCCAAATCACTTAAAGAATCTATCCCTGAGAGTCAGTAGGCCTCAAATTGGAGAAGCAGAGCAGTATTCATGGCAGGCCTATTGGATTACTCCAGGTTCACAGGAAGGGTGACCATGCCACCCTAACTTTAGTCAAATGAAGGGCAAGTAAGATTATTTTGGACACTCTCTTGGGATGCGTCCCACATGAAAAACTCCAGCCAGAGGTAATGATGAGTGTCTATCTGGAAGAAGGTGAGGACCATGTGGAAGTGTTTTGGTTTTAATTGTAGTCATTCGTGTGGCAGTTGGAAGAGATGACTGGATCCACCTGGGCTTGAACTCTGGTGTCATTCCCCTTAAACACTGAGTTCTGGATCAATCATCAAAGAAGTATTCCCATGAATTGTGTTGGGAATTTAGGAGGCCACGCATGAGAGTCTCCATTGGAAACTGAGATCTAGTCCTAGGGTGGCTTTCCACAGAGCACTGGGAATCTCAGGCAGGATATCACATTATTTTATTCTGAAAGACTTGGAAGCCATATTTGCTAGTCAAAACACACATGGACCTCAATTGTAGACCTCGATGGGCCTGGATTCATGTGACCTTTAGGCCACTCTTTGGGAAGCCTTGCCTGTGAGAGTTCTTCAAATCTTTCATTGAAATGAGCTTCCTCACCATTGAATGATTCCTGAATGATTTGAAAGCCATAGTGCTTCCAACTTCATAATTGAAAATTGGCTAGATAAATACCATGAAATTTTTGAAATTCCAATGACCAGGTGGCAATGAAGAACCTTTGGATGTCCTGTTGCTGATCACAAGTGTACCAGACAGTGCCTTGATTGACTGGTTTTGATGAAAATGGTGTAGAACAGAGATCTCAGTAATTTGGATCCTGCTGAGTAGTGGGCCTAGAGCAGTGGTGAGCAAATGTGTGATAAAACATCTGAGGTGGGGCCATGTGGATCTGCCATTGGCTTCCAAATGGCTTGTGACTGACATGGTGCAGCCAGCAGACCCTTATATGTAAAGGCAACTTGTTATATGGAGAGGTTTCAGGGCAATGTTCAGAATCAGGTTGCTATGGTCAAGGGGGCATCCTATGTGGTATACAAGCCCTGTTGGTGCATTCTCCTGCAGACCCTGATCCACCACACGTGACAGAACTTGCTGCAACACTGTGTCCCAGTTGAACTCCTTGTATTTCGTGAAGCAAATACCAAACTCCGAGTGCAGCAGGAAGAAACATTATGAAAAGTGGAGGATGATGAAATGGCTTCTCAGTCCATATGGGGAGACACTTAGCCTCCAGTGGCCACAGTTTACATACAAAGAGAGAATTCAGCACTGCTGCTTCATGTTTTTTGGAAAATTATAAACCATGTCCTCCAGATCACAGAGATGAAGACGCAGCTTTGATGGTCTCACTAGAAAGGAAGCTAAAGATCCTGACAAAAACATATATTTCAAGTGCCCAACCTAGAGGCAGTTTCTCCAGACGTCTTTAGGCAGGCAAATCTCCATGTTTGTAGAGTTTTTACGCTGTCCCTTACTTTTGGAAACTCCTCTACAATCTCCAAGGTTGTGAACCCTAAGCATTTTCAATTTCAGATATGTATTCAAAGATTTTCTAACTCTTCTCCTCTAATTGTGTCTTACTTGGGGTGAAGGTAATATCAAGGCATTGTTCTGAATGAGAGTGGGAAAATTTTTTTGTAGTACACATTTGCATACACATTGATCCATTTTCCAATTTTCCATTCGAAATACTGAATCCCTGACACTAACTCATACCCTACTAGACTCTGACTACTAATCCTAATATGATGGAGAAAAATACCCCAAAAAATGAAAATACAAGCAGTTCAGAGGAGGCATGTTGTATAGTTGGACTTCCCTCTTGCATGATAAAGGGTTGGTTTTACAAATCTACTCAATTTTTAATTGAAATAGTCCTCCATGTGTTTTTTTTTAAAGAGAGAGTGAGAGAGGAGAGAGAGAATTCTATAATATTTATTTTTTTTAGTTATCGGCGGACACAACACCTTTGTTTGCACGTGGTGCTGAGAATCGAACCCATGCCGCACGCATGCCAGGAGAGCGCACTACCACTTGAGCCACATCCCCAGCTCTCTCCATGCGTTTTTAAAGTTAACAAATATGTGAATTCCTGTCTCCCTTTCTCTGTAGCCTACTCAGCACATGTACTTTTTATATGCACATATAGATTCCTACTTGGTATCACACGTATATTTTTATGAGTTGGCTGACTTGGCAGAAACAAATTGTAAGAAGAGATCAGTCCTCCTAAACGCTGTTGGAACTGAAAATCCAAACTATGGGTGAGCTTCCTATTAGAACAATATTATACATAAACCCATGTTTAGTAAAATAAATATTTTTGCATCTGAGGATGATATATATTACATGATGAATTACGATTGGCATATATATATTGATACTTTTTAATGAATTTTTGTGTTTTTTTTGTATGTATATATATATATATATATATATATATATATATATATATACACACACACACACTCTACAGATTTTATAAAATATGAAATATATTTGTCTTATGTACACTCCGTAAATTCATTCATGTTCATGTATGTGGATTTATAATCAACTTTTCACAAGATTATTCTCAGAAATAATCATCTACCTGAAATACATATTTGTTTCCCAGTGCTGAAAACTAACTTCAATCAATGGTGCTTACAAATCCTAATATTTCTACAGTAACTGACCCAGTTTAACATCAATGCAAGTATATTTCTATGGGACATGATGTCTATTTTGACGTTCATTTTAATTCAACACTGGTACATTACTATTTCTTCAGTTTTTGCACATCATAGGATATATATTTCATTCAGAAGTTCACAAATTTATAGGAATTCATTTCACTTTTAATCACTTCCTGCTTCAGAACACATGTATTCCTACATGTTACTTGACTGGTCTTTTCATGAGACTTCTTTCCAAACACATTATTTTCGATTTCCATAAACAATTTTGAAGCTAAACCCACAGACTCTTCAAGATAAACCATAACATTAATATTACCATTAGATGTATAAGTGGTTGGAATGAATGTGTGTATATCAATATAAGATTTCCTGTACATTTTCACATTTCAATTCAATCCATTATTAAAGTTGGAACCAGGTATGTTATTTATTCACAGTATGGTCTATTAATGCATTATCTCTATATTCATAGACACAGTGTACACCTCTTTGTTCCCCCAATACTAATTTATACCTCTTCAAAACTTTGCTCCCAGAAATGGTAGAAGAAATATTCATGTCACCTTATCTATCTATATATGTGTGTGTGTGTATATATATATATATATATATATATATATATATATATATATATATATATATATATATATTTCTTTTTTTTTATCACAGTAATATTCTGGACACAAAAAACAAAGGTCACACTCATGATTGTATCAAAGCCTAAATGGAAAGTGAGCATGGATTACTAAAAACAACCATGTCCATGTTGCCTAAAGCTCTCAAATGTAAATCCTATTGGTGACTACATATTTGTTTCTTTCTAAGATTATATATTCAACTTTAAGCCTGTTGAAAATGTCTAATCCTATCACTCAGTTTATACTTTGCCTGATTTCCTTATATCTCTATTGATATCTGCTTTCCTACATATATTCCCAAGTTCATCATTGTGTCTGACACTTCACATATGCTGACATTTACATTCAATGTCTACCCGAGACCCTATTGCTAAAGAAATTTTGGTCTAAATCCTATACTCACTTTTATTTCTAAACCTACTGACTATCTTGCTAATCCTACTGATTATTGCTTTTTGACTCGATGTTCTCTTCGACAATTAATCATCCAAGGTATAAGGTCCTAAACCATTGTATTTCAATTTATTGGAGACATATATGCAGAACATTATTCAAACCTAAGAATCCCACTCAAGGACCCAATGCCCTTCTGACTTCGAATCTTACCTAGATTTCTGTTTTCATACTTACATTTCACCTGTATATTCTTGTAAATATCACAGGTTCCCAATACCATTATTCATGCGGCAGAGAGATTCCTAACCCAAATCAAACATGTTATTAACCCTAAACATACACTGTTCCCTCAATCTAACTTTACAAAAGAGGAGGGACAGAGTTGGTCTTACAATACAGGAATGTAGGGGATCTTCCACCTTCTGAGAACATCAAAGTTCCATGCAGAAATAATCCCTGGAGAAGATGTAGGCAGCTATGAAGGACCTGAGAGAGGAAACGTCATCTTTTATGGTAAAAAACCTGGTCAGGATGAATGGATGTGTCTGAATCAACCTCTAGTTTCTAAATGTAGAGAAGATGGACCAAATCAGGCCTGTGTGGAGAGCTCTTCCCAGGTGTCTATGGTTGATATACCATTCTAACTTGTGAAAGTGTGACAGAAAGTAGGGACAGACTCCATCTCATGGGACCCTTAGAAGTAACTGTTAGGACAAAGAGGTTGCCAAGGCAGTGACCTCATTCAGTTCCTGAAGGAAGTGACCTCACTTCACTTCCTTGGTGATGGAACTCTCTGAACTTGGGATCCAGGAAGAGAGGCACCCAGAGCCAGTCGCAGTCCCAGTCCCTGTGGTCTCACTTGTTTCAATTTACCAAGGACAGAGTCAGTCTTTCTTAGTACCAACAGATGTGAGGATGGCCAAATGCCAGAAAAGCTCTGAAGAAAGGCCTTTCCTGAGAAAGCAGGTATTGGTTCACCGCTGGCTCCTGACAACTGCACAGAGTTGGCCAAGGAGACCAGATTTGAGATACAACAGGCCATTTTGGGAGAATACAGTATGGCTCACTATTCAGAGGACACTCCACAAAGGAGGTGCCTTTGTGGGTGTAGGTGTGTGTATGGTTTTTTCTCATGTTCTGAGAAGATGTAAGAAAGGCTGTTTGTTTGAATTGGCGTGGACTGTTTCTAGTAAGTCCTTTGACAAGGCGAGTGCTTCTATGTCTGTGTATCCCCCTCTGTCCGTGGTTGTAGACATTAGAAAAGAAAATGCATCAATGGATGTGTCCTGTCTAGGAGAAAGCTTTGCAACATTCATCATGCCTGATTTATTAATGGACTGCGGCTTTCCTTATTGAAGGGCAACACCTGCTATCTTCCAAAGTTTCTGTTTACATCCTGAATTCTGGACACTCTCCAGAATTGCCTCATTGTTTTGTGTCCAACATATGTACTACCTCCAAGCTATGTGATATGGCTATGTACTGGATAGCTGAAGGGAAAGGCGAGCATCTTGGAAAACTCAGATATCAGTGTGACCAGGAAAGTCTCAGTGGAGAAACCCTGCTTTGTGCCTTTTTTTTACCTATTGTTCTGTTGCCCTGAATTTCAGGAAGGTTTTTGCCTCAGACCACTCCTTTGTGAATATCAATTCAATCCATTATTTAAAGTGGAACCAGCTATACTATTTATTCACAGTATGGTCTATTCATGCATTATCTGTATATTCATAGACACAGGGTACAGCTTTTTGTACAACCAATACTTATGTGTATGTCTTCAAAATATTACTCGCAGAAATGGTCAAAGAAATACTCATGTCACCTAATCTACATATACATTTTATCACAGTAACATTCTAGACACAAAATGCAAAGTTCACACTTATTATTGTACTAAAGCCTAAATGAAAAGTGAACATGGATTACTTCCATGTTCAGGTTGCCTAATGCTCTCAAATATGAATCCTATTGGTGACTACATATTTGTTTCTTCCTAAGATTATATATTCAACATCAACCCTGTTGAAAATATCTAATCATATCACTCACTTTATACTTTGCCTGATTTTGTAATATCTCTTTTTTTTAATGTTAGGATGAGCCAATTTAGTACTTTTTTTAATTTTTATTTTTTTCATCTTTCATACATTTGATTCAAGTGAGTTATGCATTTCCATTTTTACCCCAAATACAGATTGCAGAATCACATCAGTTACACATTCACAATGTTTACATAATGCCATATTAGTGACTGTTGTATTCTGCTGACTTTCCTATCCCCTACTATCCCCCCTCCCCTCCTCTTTCATTTTCCCTCTCTACCTCATCTGTTGTTGTTCCGTTCTCTCCCTTCCCCCCCCTTTCCACTCACAACTTCGTATATGTGATTTCGTATAACGATGAGGGTTTCCTTCCGTTTCCATGCAATTTCCCTTCTTTCTCCCTTTCCCTCCCATCACTTGTCTCAGTTTAATGTTAATATGTTCCTCATGCTCTTTCCCTCTGTTCAGTTCTCAGTTGCTCTCCTTAAATCCAAGAAGACATTTGGCATTTGTTTTTTAAGGATTGGCTAGCTTCACTTAGCATAATCTGCTCTAATGCCATCCATTTCCCTGTAAATTCCATGATTTTGTCATTTTTTAGTGCTGCATAATACTCCATTGTGTATAGATGCCACATTTTTTTTTATCCATTCATCTATTGTAGGGCATCTAGGTTGGTTCCACAGTCTGGCTATTGTGAATTGTGCTGCTATGATCATTTTTGTGGCAGTATCCCTATAGCATGCTCTTTTATGGTCCTAGGGAATAGTCCAAGGAGGGCGATAGCTGGGTCAAATGGTGGTTCCATTCCCAGCTTTCCCAGGAATCTCCATACTGCTTTCCATAATGGCTGCACCATTTTGCAGTCCCACCAGCTATGTACAAGTGTACCCTTTTCCCCACATCCTTGCCACCACTTATTATTGTTTGACATCCTAATGGCTGCCAATCTTACTGGAGTGAGATGGTATCTTAGGATGGTTTTGATTTGCATTTCTCTGACTGCTAGAGAAGGTGAGAATTTTTTCATGTACTTATTAATTGATTGTATCTCTTCTTCTGAGAAGTGTCTGTTCAGGTCCTTGGCCCACTTGTTGATTTTGTAATATCTCTATTGATATCTGCTTTCCTACATATTTTCCCCTGTTCATCATTGTGACTGACCCTTCAAGTGTGCTGATATTTACTTTCACACTTTAACCCAAACCCTATTGCTACAGAACTTTTGTTCCAAATCCTATACTCACTCTTCTTTGTTAACCTACCGAATATCTATCTAATCCTACCGACTATCCCTTTTTGACTGGATGTTCTCTTCGAATTTTAATCATCCAAGGTACAAGGTCCTATGCCATTGCATATCGATTTATCTGAGAAATCTGTGCACAACGTAAATCAAAGCTAAGTATCCCAATGAAGGGCCCATTGCCCCTCTGGGCTTCAAAATTACCTAGACTTCCTTTTTTCATTTATATATTTCACCTCTATATTTTTAAAAATATCCCAGGTTCCCAGTACCATTATATATCCAGCAGAATGATTTCTAACCCAAATCAAACATTTTATTAACCCTAACAATACACTGTTCCCTCAATGTAAATTTAATGAAGAGCAGGGACAGAGTTGGTCTTACAATACAGGAATGTAGGGGATCTTTCACCTGTTTAGAACCACAAGTTCAATGCAGAAATGATCCCTGGAGAATATGTAGTCAGCTATGGAGGACCTGAGAAAGCAAAAGTAATCTTCCATGGCAAAATACCTGGTCAGGATGACGGGATGTGTCTGAATCAGAGCCTCTCTTCTCAATGTAGAGGATATGGACCAAACCAGTCCTGTGTGGAG